>NW_028145568.1:1005000-1275000 GCF_977016875.1 Pavona decussata
TATAAATATAATTTTTTTTAAGAACCTAGTACTTATACCAACACAACTAACAATCAACTGCCGATGCCTAATACATTTTAACACTGTTACGATGACTTTGTAAGGAACGAAATTAAGTGGTCAACAAAAATATAAACTTAACGAGGTGTTTGTTTGACCGTTTGACTGTTGATCTGATTTAACCTTCTTTAAAGAAGGTCAAGTTTCCGTGTAGATAGTATTCTTTAAAGTGCACTTAACCCCAAAATATTATTTTTGCTACAACAAATCTTTGCACCCGTTCGAAACGTACTGCGCTTTTTTTTTTTTTTTCATTTTTATTCAATCCTGACTTTTTATAGGCTTTAAAACGTAAAAAAAAACTAAGGGACAGACCATTTGAAAAAACCGGAGCGGGGGTGACAATTCCCAAAAAAAAATTCCTGCAAGGGAAACTTGTCTAAAAAGAAATCCTGCAAGTGGTGGTACCTAAAAACAAAAGTCACACAGAGGGGAAAAAAATTCCTGCAGACTAGTGGGTTTCAAAAAAAAATTCATGCCCTTTCATGTCTTGGTGGTTAGTGTGTACAGCAGTCACGGCAGACTTTCGGATCAGGGTTGAACTAATATGTCCCTCTACGCCTGCTTTTTTTCCAAGCGGCATTAATCGCGGCTGATATCTGGCCTGATGCGAGGCTTGCTCCACTCCATGACAATATAATAGCATCGTTATCATCTTTGCTTTGACTTACTACACTTCTAACTTTAGCTACAAACACTTTCAGGTACCCAAACAACGTAGGAGACAGCACCACTCGTGCAGGGCCATGTGAGTCTGCAGTCTTGTGCTTCTTCACACTAATGATGTAATTTCCTTCACTTTGCTTTGCTTTGTTGAACTCACCCATGGTCATGTTGGCTAACACGCCCGATCTATGGGCATTCGCTACTGTTATTTGAGTTAGGATGAAATCTCGAATTAGTGTGTACTCTGCTTGGTTAACTTGAAGGCTGTGAGCCCCACCATGTTGACCGATGAGGGAGATTGCCCTTCGTGTTGCTTCACTCTGTTCAAATTTAGCAACCATTTCGGGTGATACCAAGTTAGAAAGATCTTCATCCTGTTTCTCTAGATGCCTGCGTTGACTATCTTTCTTGTAAGATGACGACCACAAGCGGGCCTTCTCGTCGATTAAGGTACTGGTGGCATCGTCCACATTCACGCCTTCAGGACGCTCTGTTAAGCTAAACTGCAGAAATCTGTTAGACTTAACAGGTATGATTTAATTGTGTCCGACTTGTAGGTATTTTCTGCATGTTTTTTTAAGAACGTGTCGCGAATAAGTTTCTTGTCAAATAGTGACGCCACATCTTTCTCCGGATCAATAACACCTAGCATCTTGTCTAACTGTGAAGCATGTTGCTTTGATATCTTCTCAGGCTTCCTTCCACCATCAGCTGTCTGCAGCAAGCTGGCGAAAGAATAAAAAACTCCCTTGCTAGTTTCCGCAGTGCCAGCGCTTCCACCTTCACTTTGTGATTCACTGTCAGATTTGCCTTCATAGCCACAGTTATCAGTAGTATCACCGCTACTCTCTAACCCCTCTTCTCCGCTAACTTCTCCACTGTCTTCTTGAACACTAATTCTTGCTGCACTGTCACTGTCACTTTGGTTACTGAGCCTTTTCTCAGCTTTGTCAACTGTTTTTGAAACTCGTGCTGACGATCGCCACGGTTTTATTGGTCGAGCTTCCTTCAATGCTGCTTTGTATTCCAAGGAGCCCCTCTTTATTCCCTTGTGTACTTGTTTTAAATGGTGGGACAACCGCTTTACTACTGAGCAACAGCCTGGAATAGGACACTTGCGATGGTGATGATAATCTTTCCACTTTTTGCTTTTCCGTTTTCCACGACCTCTGAAGAAAAGCTTTCTCTCATTCTAAAATGGGATGTCGCTTTTTGAGCTTTATCGCGTGCCCACTTATGAACATCTCTCAAATGGCGAGGAAGATCAACTACCCGCGACTTACATCCTTTTAAAGGGCAAATACGCTTTTTTCTGGGTTTAAAAGACACCTGACGAGACTTTTTCTTTCTTTTAACAGCACTGTCGTTCTCAGTTGTCGGATTGGATTTCTTATTTTCCTCTATATTACTGTTTTTGTGGGATGCCTGGTTAGATTCCTTCTCTTTTGTAAACTCACTATTGTTGTTATCAACTTCTTCATTAGCATTTTTAAGTGTTTCGCCGGCGTCACTGTTACTGGGAGTCCTGCCAGGGCTAATTACCACCTCCTGAGAACAAAGATCATCTGAATCTCTGCTGCCAGGTAAAAAATACTCAACGTCATAATCCTCTTCATCACAAGCTTCATGCTGTGTAATCGGCTCTGCCCTTGCCCATTCATTTCTCTTGTCTTCCAATTTTCTTCTGCACTGCAATTTCAGCAAAATAAAATGTAAGTTAATTTGTGCTGTCACTAAGACACGTATGCGGTCTCACCTCCAAAGAAATAATTTGCCAGTAGGTAGTGACCGCATTCAAGTGATACTTACTGGAGTTGATGAAAATAAGTTTCCAGTTACGTGAGGATATCGTAGATAAACGGAACATTAGAAACTTGCAGTTCCCTTACCATAAACCTTTATTTCTTTCAATCAAAATGTTGCTGCACGGTATGGGGTGGCTTGATGCAATGTAATAATTAGTGTTTCATTGCTCGTTCAACTAGTAATTGATTTGTTAAACAACACAGATTGTCAACGGACACTTTGAACTGTACTGAATGGGAAACATTGAAACAGGGATCCATTTTCATTATCGATCGCTCAAGCCATTTCCGCTGTGCGCTGCGACTTTCAGCCCCTATAGAAAGATATGCGACCGTTCCGGCCCTTTACGGTCAGTTATTTTCTAAGAAGATTAATACCTGCAGGTGCATACACCTGAAATAGATATTTGTTATTTTCACGGCCTTAAAAAACGGGTCATGATAAAGTAATTATTATTCAGTGCCTCTCTGAGCGCCATCTTAGCGGCAGTGTAAAGGGCGACTTTTCTTTTGATATTTTAAAACAAGCGGGCTTTAAAAGAAATATATGGTGACTAAAGCTTTCGTCACCAACAACACTGGATACGCCCTTTCAAGAAAATTATAAATGGCAAGAATGAATGAGAAATGGGGTTACTTTGTTATAAACAATGAACGCGCATTAACAAGGAAATATCTCGTTCGTATCAATACCTGAAACAGCAGTTGGCACATTATGAAAGCAAGAATCACAATCGAGGACAAGAAGACAGCAAAAGAATATAAGAAAAACGAAAAAAAAGTAAAAGTTGGATCATGACTCAAACTTGACTCGGGCTCAAACTTTACTCGTGCTATGAGTAACCTCCCTTGTAACGGGACCGTTTGCCGCACATGTCCCCATGTCAATCTGTCTCCCACAATAACAACACCCAAAGGGCAGATTAATGTCACAGGGCATTATTCCTGCGTCACGGACAACGTGGTTTACTGTTTAACATGTACCAAATGTCCATCAACAGTTTATATCGGAGAGACTGTTAGTAGGTTGGCGGACAGATTCAGAGAACACCGCAGGGATGTCATCAACGGGAAAAATGACCTTCCTGTACCCGCCCATTTCAACCAAGAGAACCACACACTCGAAGATCTAAAGGTTGCAGTTTTGAGAGCAGGCCTAGCCAACCAACAAGACCGAAAGAAGCAGGAGATGCGGTTCATTTTCAAATATGGAACTGTTAGTCCGAGTGGCATGAATCAGGACTTTAGTTTTGCTTTAATTCGTTTTTTACTTCCTCGCGCGCCGGAGTGCGCTAGCACGTATGTTGCACGCACGCGCGCTTTTAGTAAATTTAACGAACTTTTCAGCGGTATAATTTTGTACCCAGAAGAAGGCAGCATTGCCGAAACGTCGGTTTGAAATTATCTTTCAGCGTCTATTTTATAACTTTTGAATTCATATCTACGAGTAACCTCGTTGGGAGAACTCGGATTTTCTTTTTCCGAGTATGCCTGCGTCACTGACTGCAAAAATGAACCATTTATCATTTATTCACCAGGGCCCAGTTGTTCAAAGCCCGGTTAAGCTAATCCTGGATTTACGCAAACTTTGACTTGAGTTTAATTGCTAATGAACAAAGATTCTTCCAAAAGATTTTCGACCCGTCAGTTTTGACTTGGACTTTTCTTTACCATTAGCTTGAAATTAACAAACATAACATCACATTTATTTCACAACTCATTGTTTAGTTTTAAGGGACCTATCTTCTTACCTCTTCAATTCTTCTTTTATAACCAGTCATCAAGGCTTTTGCCAGATCGGACTTGCCCTTTGTTATGGCAAGAAGCAAATCTTTCGTTACTTCTTCCATGGTTGTAACCTAAAAACGCACACAAAGAAAGAATGGTCAATCTTAATGTGGCTGTTAATCGATGATGTTAAGGTTCTGTTCATACGGATTTTTCGCTGCGCCCTTTATTTGGCTTGCAACAACAATTTCTTGCTGAGTTGGTGAAAGGCAGACTGTCTTCTTTTTGTTACTTTTCATAACCATGTGTCATGATACTAGTTTTTAGCAATTCCGGTGCAATGCTGGTTTCATTATAATTGTGTAGCAAGATGTCAATAAAGTTGCCTTGTGTAAGGGGGCCCACGAGCCAGTGGAGTGTTTAACCAAGAGGGTGTGCCAAGGGTTGGGCTGAGAGAAGTTTAGGGTTATAAATGAAAATAAAAAAAAAAAAAAAAAAAAAAATGCCACACCACTCCACAATCCTAGCTTCACATGAGCCCAGTCCAATTTAAGTGAAGTGTCCATCTCGGCTGGATGGCCAGTTCATGTGCGGCTCTCAGGCGGTGGGAAAAATACAAACAAAAACCGTTTCATGATGCAAGGACTAACACTGAATCTTTCGACAAATGTGGTTCTTTTCACCATCGCCAACATTTGCTTAAACTGATTTTCATATGATCGCTGCCAACTTTGCGTTCAACTGTCATCAATCGACCACATGGAAACAGCGTTCAGGTTTGCTCCAATCGAAAATCGTTTAAGATGGGTTGAAAAAACAAGCTGCAAATAACTTATCTGAAAATCTGACGCTGCATTTACATATTTTTTACCGTTCAAATAGTCCTTTACTGTGGAAAAAGTTATTTATTTGCAAACCATAAAAAAGCACTTGTTACTCACCTTCAAAGTTTTCTTGAAAGGGTAGTTACGCCTCACAGAGTGTCATAGTTAATACGAAAAAGTTTTCCCAAGAAAATGTCGTTCAAACCGAAGAGCCAATTACATATATACTGGAAATATGAGAATAAAATCATTATCTACTAATAAAACTAACGTTACAGAAAAGCCTAGAACGGATATTCCTAGAAACATTGTGTGCTGAGATGAGTTTTTTTTTTTTTCTCGGAAGACAAACTAACGCAACACTGAGATCTTTATCGCTTAAAACAAATACCCATGAACACTTCAGCACCATCAGAACTGCTCTAGAGTTGTTATTGTTGGTTAATATTGTTAATGTAGTTCATGAGCAGATTTGGGGTAGCTGAGCTGAAGTGAAGTTTTCACCGAGTTACAGGAAAGCCCTACACACTCCAAAGGATAATTATCTGCTGTGGGTATGGAGCGAGGTTGCGTTCTCGTCGACGTTTTTTCGAGCCCAGTCTTTCTGTATTTTCTAGATCTAAACCTGTATTTAGTTAAGTTTCTTTTTCACTTCCTTTACTTGAAATCTTTCCTCAGCTGGCTTCTTTTGTAGCCATCTAACCAAGAACAAATCACTTCCCAGAATTTACCTGCGCGGAAAATTTCCAAATTCCCGAGGGTGGTTGTAAGATAAAGGATACATTGTATATTGGCTGAAATTTTCTTTTAATACAGGCCCAAAAACACAAATCGAAAATAGTGGCCAAGTGACGAACAATTTATCAAAACATCCCACTGAAAATGACGTGCTATAGGCAGAACTGACAGCCACGCATAGGAGATTGAAAAACTGCAATAAGAGGATGGGGACACCGTGCTTGTTTTTTTTCCCGGCGTGACCGTTATTGTAAGATTTTACTGAGTTACGCGAGAAATGCTCGAACTTAAACAACCAAAACAAAATTGTTTTTATGTAGCAAAAACTACGAATAGTGGTGAAAGCAAGAGCTAACTGAAATTGTTTGTCTGGGCTATAATGTTTCAGTACAGTGGTTTCAAATTGCCCGATCTTCCAAATAAAGAAATTAATTGCATTTTGAGCGAAAAAGATTGCATTGTGACACTGCCATGTAGAAGAAATAACCATTTATAGTTGTTGTACCAAGTGTGGCTGTAAGAACTTAAATATTTACAGAGTTATGACCTCATTTTTGTGACCGTTACCAAAGTGCCTGATCCCACTTCTAAAATCATACTTGTTTATCTTCTGCAAGGAGAGCTATTTGTTTTGATAAGTTTCGTGGATTTAAAGTTATATATTAACGCATTCTTCTGACATGAAGAGATTTTCAAGAATTACAAAAAGAGATAATTTTCATCGAGCCTTAAAACATACTTGACAATAGGGCATTTATGCAACCCGGGATATCTTCAAAGCGGAAGTACTAATATTTGAAAAAAAAATTACTTAGTCACTTTCCTTTCAGCAATTCTTTTTTGTGAACAAAGAACATAACATTCTTTAGTCTTCTGTGGATTTTCAACTGAAAACTCTGCAATCTTCCTAAGATATAGTATCTTCTTCCTAAAAAAAGCTTCTTCCTGTTACGATTTACTCTTGCTACTTCGCAAGTCGAGTAACAAGTATACGTTATCACGGCATTTTTTGTGTGAAGCAAAATCTCGGGAGATAAGACTTGTGGATGACGAGTGAATGCCCGAAAATAGTTTCATGGGTTGGATACCCCTCAATCCACACAAAAAATCACTGAAAAAGCCGTTTAAAAGTACCATCCACGGACTAGGGAACTTACGCAACGTTGCAATGCGTTTTTAATTCCTTAAAAATTCTAAAATGCAAGTATAAAGTTAAAACAGTGTGTGGGTGTTGAATTGGTCGTTACCAGTTAGAAAATAGTAAACATTAGTTTCCATTAATCTTTCGAAGAAAGTTATAAAGAAAAGAGAACACGTGACCGAAAGTACTTTGAATCTCGAGAGAGAGAGAGAGAGAGAGAGAGAGAGAGAGAGAGAGAGAGAGAGAGAGAGAGAGAGAGAGAGAGAGAGAGAGAGAGAGAGAGAGAGAGAGAGAGAGAGAGAGAGAGAGAGAGAGAGAGAGAGAGAGAGAGAGAGAGAGAGAGAGAGAGAGAGAGAGAGAGAGTTATATAGAAATGAATACAAACTTTAAAGGTGCTTGAATTTGAAACATTTGTTAACGAATGATGGATTAACAAAAGTACACAAGATCATTAATTTTGATCCATTTTATTTGTGAGAGCCATCTCTCACATGAAATCCTCAGTGCTGGTCTGGCTCGTCTCAATTGAAGGAGTACCTGGAAAAAAGCCCTAAGTGATTTCTGATAAATTGCTAGATTCTCCTTGCAAATTGCCATATATTCACGTTTGAAAAAAAAGAGAATTTGGCCTTACACCAAAAGTCATGTTGGTTCTTACTTCACCCATCCCTTAAATTGTAATACAGAGTTGAAACTCGCCTCAGCAAACTGAGCTATCCTGGTTAACCAGGCCTGCTCAGAATTTTAAATGCTTTACAAAATTGATGGTGCTGTTGACTGCCTTGCTCTTTGTGTCACTTTCACTTCACTCAAAAGTAAACATTTACACAAAACGCTTCAGTATAAACTGAATCCCATGTGATAAATAAAAAGCATAATACAACAGGAGTATTCTACATGTAATTTTCAATATTTCATGTGCTCATGCATGTTGATTTTATTTTTTCCTGTACTTGTCTAATTTGTAGATAAAAGGGGAACTAAACTAAACAAAAGGGTACTCTAGGGTGTTCAATCCCACTATTTGTTTCAAAAATCGTTAATGTTAAGCTGATTGAAAACTACATCAAACATCACAAAGGTGATATATTTGTTACTTACCAACATGGGGAAAATTTAATCTGTAAGTCAACTACTGAAGATTTTATATCTGTTACCTTCATTCTTGGCCTACAAAGCCATACTCTTAATACAAGTAAAAATCAAAGATTAGGGAGGGCGTTTGATGATCTCAATCCCAGGCTCTCTCTCCTTGGCCAAGTCGGTGATGATGTCATCCACGCCTGCAAAATATGCAGGGGATGCCAGATACATGTGCCAATTAAGATCCAGTCATTCGTTGATTGTACCATACAGTCTCGACTCCAATCTCTATTAGCTGTGCCTTCTTTCTATGTTAAACGCAAGAATTATATTTCATGAGCAGATTTCCTTTCTGCGGAGCTAAGAGAGGATTTCATTTGAGTATTGTAAAACCAAAACTAAAGTAATTACTTTGGTCAATCATAAGAACCGTAGACATCACAATGAACAAATCAGAATTTGAAGCAAATACATGTATCCATCTTCTCACTGGTTGAGAACTTGGCATGAATTTTGATAACCACTTACATGTTCAAAGCTAAGTAAAGCAAAACGAAATCAATAACCAAATTATTTTTTACAGTAAACTGAAAACTGGTCTATTTGCTTGGTTTGATTCACTCAGAATGACACCGTAACACTTCAGTTATAAACTGGAACTATGTTAAGCATCATCCAATTAAATATTGCTTAAGGGTTTACATTTAAGTTGTAAGTTTCATATCTGCTGTCAGTGGTCTTTTCTCAATTATGCTATCTGTACTTTTTGTACAGCACTAAAAGATCGAATCATTCTTAGTCGTTGTTTACATTATTTAATTTTTAAAATTAATTTCAGTGGCTTCAAGAACATGGATTAACTTTCCTTTGAAACAGTTAAAGATGGAAAATAAATCAGCTACAGAGCTGAAGGAATACCTTACGTTAGATGACGAAGGAACTGTAACCTTGGATATGAGAAAACAAAAGCTCATAAAAGTTCCTGAAGCACTTACTGATCTGACCAACCTGGAGAAACTCTATCTGTGTGAAAATACGATTAAAAGATTAACAACAGGTGTCAACAAGCTCAATAATCTCAAAGTGCTTCTCTTGGATAAGAACAGGTTGACTGACCTGCCTGATAGCATTGGTGACCTGAAGGAGCTGAGAGAGCTGAATGTGAAGGGGAACCAGTTGTCCAATTTACCTATCAGTATAAGAAAACTGACAAAGCTTGAAAAACTGCACTTGGGTGGAAACAATTTAACATGCTTGCCTGATAGCATTGGTGACCTGAAGGAGCTGAAAGAGCTGATTTTGTCAGGGAACCAGTTGTCCAATTTACCTACCAGTATACAACAACTGACAAAGCTTGAAAATCTGGACTTGAGTGAAAACAATTTAATATACTTGCCTGATAGCATTGGTGCCATGAAAGATCTGAGAGAGCAGAATGTGACGGGGAACCAGTTGTCTAATTTACCTACCAGTATAAAACAACTGACAAAGCTTGAAAATCTGGACTTCAGTGACAACAATTTAACACACTTGCCTGATAGCATTGGTGCCCTGAAGGATCTGAGAGAGCTGAATGTGACGGGGAACCAGTTGTCTAATTTACCTACCAGTATACAACAACTGACAAAGCTTGAAAATCTGGACTTGAGTGAAAACAATTTAACACACTTGCCAGATAGCATTGGTGCCCTGAAGGATCTGAGAGAGCTGAATGTGACGGGGAACCAGCTGTCCAATTTACCTACCGGTATAGAACAACTGACAAGGCTTGAAAAACTGGACTTGCAAAGAAACAGATTTCAATACTTGCCTGATAGCATTGGTGCCCTGAAGGAGATGAGAGTGCTGGATGTGATGGAAAACCAGTTGTCCAATTTACCTACCAGTATACAACAACTGACAAAGCTTGAAAATCTGGACTTGAGTGAAAACAATTTAACATACTTGCCTGATAGCATTGGTGCCCTGAATGAGTTGAGAGTGCTGAATGTGACGGGGAACCAGCTGTCCAATTTACCTACCAGTATAGAACAACTGACAAAGCTTGAAAAGCTGGAATGGGGTAAAAACAGATTACAATACCTGCCTGATAGCATTGGTGCCCTGAAGGATCTGAGAGTGTTGAATGTGACGGGGAACCAGTTGTCCAATTTACCTACCAGTATATACCAACTGACAAGGCTTGAAATGCTGTACTTGCAAAGAAACAGATTTCAATACTTGCCTGATAGCATTGGTGCCCTGAAGGAGCTGAGAGTGCTGGATGTGACAGGGAACCAGTTGTCCAATTTACCTACCAGTATAGAACAATTGATAAGGCTTGAAAATCTGGGCTTGAGTGGAAACAATTTTACATACTTGCCTGATAGCATTGGTGCCCTGAAGGATCTGAGAGAGCTGAATGCGACGGGGAACCAGTTGTCCAATCTATCTTCCAGTATACAACAACTGACAAGGCTTGAAAATCTGGGCTTGAGTGACAACAATTTTACATACTTGCCTGATAGCATTGGTGCCCTGAAGGAGCTGAGAGAGCTGATTGTGTGGGGGAACCAGCTGTCCAATTTACCTACCAGTATAGAACAACTGACTAAGCTGGAAAAGCTGTACTTGAAAAGAAACAGATTTCAATACTTGCCTGATAGCATTAGTGCCCTGAAGGAGCTGAGAGTGCTGGATGTGACGGGGAACCAGCTGTCCAATTTACCTACCAGTATAGAACAACTGACAAAGCTTGAAATGCTGTTCTTGCAAAGTAACAGATTTCAATACTTGCCTGATAGCATTGGTGCCCTGAAGGAGCTGATAGTGCTGGATGTGACGGGGAACCAGTTGTCAAATTTACCTACCAGTATTCAACAACTGACAAAGCTTGAAAATCTGGAATTGAGTCAAAACAATTTTACATACTTGCCTGATAGCATTGGTGCACTGAAGGAGCTGAGAGAGCTGATTGCGTGGGGGAACCAGCTGTCCAATTTACCTACCGGTATAGAACAATTGACAAAGCGTGAAATGCTGTTCTCACAAAGAAACAGATTTCAATGCTTGCCTGATAGCATTGGTGCCCTGAAGGAGCTGATAGTGCTGGATGTGACGGGGAATCAGTTGTCAAATTTACCTACCAGTATAGAACAACTGACAAAGCTTGAATATCTGGACTTGAGTAAAAACAATTTTACATACTTGCCTGATAGCATTGGTGCCCTGAAGGATCTGAGAGAGCTGAATGCGACGGAGAACCAGTTGTCCAATTTACCTACCAGTATATACCAACTGACAAGGCTTGAAAAACTGGACTTGAGTGAAAACAATTTAACATACTTGCCTGATAGCATTGGTGCCCTGAAGGAGCTGAGAGAGCTGATTGTGTGGGGGAACCAGCTGTCCAATTTACCTACCAGTATAGAACAACTGACTAAGCTTGAAAAGCTGTACTTAAAAAGAAACAGATTTCAATACTTGCCTGATAGCATTGGTGCCCTGAAGGAGCTGAGAGTGCTGGATGTGACGGGGAACCAGCTGTCCAATTTACCTACCAGTATAGAACAACTGACAAAGCTTGAAATGCTGTTCTTGCAAAGTAACAGATTTCAATACTTGCCTGATAGCATTGGTGCTCTAAAGGAGCTGATAGTGCTGGATGTGACGGGGAACCAGTTGTCAAATTTACCTACCAGTATTCAACAACTGACAAAGCTTGAAAATCTGGACTTGAGTGAAAACAATTTAACATACTTGCCTGATAGCATTGGTGCCCTGAAGGATCTGAGAGAGCTGAATGTGACGGGGAACCAGTTGTCCAATTTACCTACCAGTATACAACAACTGACAAAGCTTGAAAATCTGGACTTGAGTGACAACAATTTAACATACTTGCCTGATAGCATTGGTGCCCTGAAGGATCTTAGAGAGCTGAATGCGACGGAGAACCAGTTGTCCAATTTACCTACCAGTATACAACAACTGACAAAGCTTGAAAATCTGGACTTGAGTGAAAACAATTTAACATACTTGCCTGATAGCATTGGTGCCCTGAAGGATCTGAGAGAGCTGAATGTGACGGGGAACCAGCTGTCCAATTTACCTACCAGTATACAACAACTGACAAAGCTTGAAAATCTGGACTTGAGTGAAAACAATTTAACATACTTGCCTGATAGCATTGGTGCCCTGAAGGATCTGAGAGAGCTGAATGTGACGGGGAACCAGTTGTCCAATTTACCTACCAGTATACAACAACTGACAAAGCTTGAAAATCTGGACTTGAGTGACAACAATTTAACATACTTGCCTGATAGCATTGGTGCCCTGAAGGATCTTAGAGAGCTGAATGCGACGGAGAACCAGTTGTCCAATTTACCTACCAGTATACAACAACTGACAAAGCTTGAAAATCTTGGCTTGAGAGGAAACAATTTTACATACTTGCCTGATAGCATTGGTGCCCTGAAGGAGCTGAGAGAGCTGATTGTGTGGGGGAACCAGTTGTCCAATTTACCTACCAGTATAGAACAACTGACAAAGCTTAAAGAGCTGTACTTGGAAAGAAACAGATTTCAATACTTGCCTGATAGCATTGGTGCCCTGAAGGAGCTGAGAGTGCTGGATGTGACGGGGAACCAGCTGTCCAATTTACCTACCAGTATAGAACAACTGACAAAGCTTGAAACACTGAACTTACAAAGAAACAGATTTCAATACTTGCCTGATAGCATTGGTGCCCTGAAGGAGCTGAGAGTACTGGATGTGACGGGGAACCAGCTGTCCAATTTACCTACCAGTATAGAACAACTGACAAAGCTTGAAACACTGGACTTGCAAAGAAACAGATTTCAATACTTGCCTGATAGCATTGGTGCCCTGACGGAGCTGAGAATGCTGAATGTGACGGGCAACCAGTTGCCCAATTTACCTACCAGTAAACTGACAAAGCTTGAAAAGCTGAAATGGGGAAAAAACAGATTACAATACTTGCCTGATAGCATTGGTGACCTGAAAGAGCTGAGAGAGCTGATTGTGTGGGGGAACCAGCTGTCCAGTTTACCCTCCAGTATAGAACAACTGACAAAGCTTGAAAATCTGGACTTGAGTGAAAACAATTTAACATACTTGTCTGATAGCATTGATGACCTGAAGCAGTTGAAACAGCTATATGTGGGAGGGAACGTTTTGACTTTTCACGCATTAAGAAGTCTTTTGGAGTTAAAGCTCAAGAAACCAAACATTGACATACCTATTTCAGGTGAGCATATGGTAAATTTATCTTTATATATTTTTTATAAAGTTGTGGACACACAATCTCTATTTCATTAACTACATGCATGCTGATTGAACTAATGTGTCGAATATTGTACAAATAATAAAACGCGCTAGCACAAGTCTCAGACACGTAAGTGCTCAATAGATAAACCAGAGCTGTACAAGTAGTTTCGTGGAGTCGGATTAGTTCAAACTTATTTATTTGCTACTCCGAGTTTCATGCATGTCTTCTTCTTCTTCTTCTTCTTCTTCTTCTCCTCCTCCTCCTCCTCCTCCTCCTCCTTCTTCTTCTTCTTCTTCTTCTTCTTCTTCTTCTTCTTCTTCTTCTTCTTCTTCTTCTCCTTCTTCTTCTTCTTCTTCTTCTTCTTCTTCTTCTTCTTCTTCCTCTTCTTCCTCTTCTTCTTCCTCTTCTTCTTCTTCTTCTTCTTCTTCTTCTTCTTCTTCTTCTTCTTCTTCTTCTTCTTCTTCTTCTCTTCTTATCCGTTATTATATTTTGTATATCTTAGATTGTATTCGTTGTTTTTGGCTTTTGCCTTATGATCGCTTCGCGAGAAGCATGAAACTCGGAGTAGCAAAGAAATGTGTTTGAACTAGTCCGACTTCACAAAACTACTTATTTTTGTGATGTATATACAGCTATTTCAATTAACGTTGTCGGATTGAAATCAAGCTAAAAGACAAGACCGCAATGTTTTGTGGGATTATTTTTTATGAATAATTTCATCAAAATCATCCCTACACGTGCAGATCATTGTACTGCTAATTACAACCTATTGTTTTCTCCAGGCATGACTGATTTTGATGAATTTATTCATAAAAATCCCACGTAAACTTTCGGTCTTGTCTTTTAGCTTTGTGCTTTGAACCGACAACGTTAATTGAAATAGCTGTATATAAGGCATTGTGAGCATAGCCTCAAGTGAAAGGGTCTGTCAGTGACAATACAACACAGCTTTTTCTATTTCTAGGGACTGCATATTAAGAAAGAACTAAAATTGAGCGGGAGGGGTGGGTGACTTGTATAGTGAAATTTCTCGGTGCAAAGCTACAACAACTAGGTGCCGCATTTAAAATATTCGCGACACCATTAGAAAAAAGTTGAAAATGTAAACATTGTTCAAATATTAATAATTTTCATTTTCGACTGTACGTTCATTGAAGTTGCAAGTGGGCTGTTTTAAAGTTGTAAAAAGAGAGGTATAGTCGCACTACAAACCCAAAAGGCCCACACGGCTGGACAACCTGGTGTCTGTAGCATGGGAAATAAGCAACTACGAATATTGCTACACCCCCCAGATAGGATGCTCGTCCATCGCAGGATCACCCCCAGCAGTATGTTGCCTGTACCCATTTATACACGAGTCGCATTGCTCTTTCTCCCGCTGTTTCACGTCAAAATTGGACGAGATCAGAAAAAAAAACTCCAAGAAAAATAATCAACATGGACCGAAAAAATGAGCTCAAACGACTGCTCTGAAGTTAGCAGTATTTAGCTTAAGCTTAAGTAAAACGGCGTGTCAAAACTGCAAGAAAACAATATCTTGCAAAACAGCAAACTAGCAAAGTTTTGTCAACAAAATTGCATAAACATACTCGCCTCTTCTGAGAATAACCAGTCCTTTTAGCCCATTGCTGATTTTTTTCCGTTCGTTTTACAACGTTAAGTGAGCGAAACGTTTCATTTCAAGAGGAAAAATCCAACGTTTCGTCGCGCCGGATCGGAGTAAAATGATTTCACTTCAAGATTCTGATGATGTGCCAGGCGATTTGTTTCTCCCGCCGCTAGTTGCCTTACTCTTTCTCCTGCTGTTGCTCACATAAATTGACTTTGCATCTTGTCGTCTTATTTTTTGTTTTGTTTTTTCTCAAACGCAGTTGGTGATGCAACTTCCCGACAAACAAACGCAGCCTGCAGCGCAGTTGGCCATGCATTTTCCCGCCGAAAAACAACCCGGGTTGCAGCACATACGCTCATCTATATAAGCCAATGTGAAATGAGACACTCAAACCCTGTGCTGTAACACGGGATTTTTTCGGCGTCCTTTCCTGTTCTTTCTCTCTTTGTTTTTCACTCATGTTTCGCCTGTTTGCTAGCGCTCTTAGTCGCTCTCTTTCACGTCGAACTTCGCTTCTTCGTCGCCTGTTTTTTCGATCTCTTACTATCTCTCTTTCTTTGCTTTCCTTGTTTGTAGACTCATTCATAAATTTACTATGCGTTTTGTCGTACACGTCGTCTTCAAAATTATTATTATTTTTTTCTCAAACGCAGTTGGCGATGCAATTTTCCGCCAAACAAACGCGACGGGCTGTGCAGTTGGCCAAGCATTTTTTCGCCGAAAAAAAAAATGGTTTGCAGCACAGGGTTTAAGTGTCTCATTTTACATTTGCTTACATAGAGGAACGTACGGACGGTCAGTCGGTCGGACGGAAGTGACGTCATAACCAAACCGAAATGTCTCGCACTGAAGGGTTTCACGGCAAAATCTCTTAGCTATGGGGCTCCGCGCGCGCGCCCTCGGCGCGCGTGGAGCTTCGCTAAAAATTGGTATCCATCTATCAATCGATAAATCAATAAAATTCGGTAACTCTGATTTGAGTAATATGGATTGTATCGATTAATCGGTATAAATCGATGACACCCTTGTTTCGTTTAGTGATTTATCTTGATTTTATCTTGATTTATATCGGAAGATTTTTTTTGTGCCAGTGACATCAATTCATCATTGGAATTTGTGCAAGAAATGACAATTGATTTCATGCAAATAGTACGTTTTTTGAGCAACAACTTGAAAATATCGTGTTCACTTTTTTTGTTTGTATTGATGATTACAGTCGAACCTGTATTAAGTGGTCACGTAGCCATTTTAAAGGGTTGTACAGAATACACGTCAAACACAATGAAACGCTATTTTATTTCACATTTTGTAACATAACGTACAGTTTATACACAAAAGCGCTCACGAAATCACCTGCTCGGTTAACAAACAACAACGGTAAAAAATGGTACGGCAAAGAAAACAGTAACGTAAAGATCATATACAGTTAGCATTGTAGGTTGTTAGAAATTCAGTTACCCTGGTTGGTACTTAGAAAAGAGTGACCGCGGGCGATTAGTTAGAGGTGACTGCTTAATATAGGGCAAAATTACAGTAATGAAGGAAGTAATTTTCAGGACTTTGACTTGAGACTTTCATTAAATGCTACCTTTCTGTATATCATATATTTATTAAGGAACTCGAAATTTCTTATAATGACTGATGACGGCAATTCAGGAGCCACCAAACTTTCTATAGACTGGTTTTCATTATCTTATACATTGCCATCAAGTCTATATCACTGTGTTACTAAATACACTTCATATTTGTCTTCAAAGAGTGATGTTTGGAAATTTATGGAGATGTTCCAACAGGTGAGCTCTACCCCTGATTTTGAGGGTTTGACGGTGTGTAATGTTGACGAGGTGTTGGTAATTTAAAGTTCATAGTTTGGTGTCGTCCAACGGTCATACGGTTCTGGGTTCGTATAGTCCTAGCGTTGTATGGTCGTACAGTCATCATACGATTTCTAAAGTTTCTTCACACAATCACCGAGGGCAGAAAGCGTAATACATGTCAGTCAGTAACAAACTTTAATGTTCTTACGGCGCGGCTTTACGTCGACTAAATTCGTGATCGACCACATAATATCGTTGTTGTTTTTAAATCTAGTTCCCAGGATCTTTGTAAAAATCACTTTAGAATCACAGTTTAGTAAGTATCATCACACGATGGTAGTGCTGAACAGCCGCAGAGTTGTATGGTTATGATACTGCACAGTCATACTGTCGTGAAGACAGGCGAGCGTTGCATTGTCATACATTTTCATAATGTTGTTCAGTCGTATTGTCGTTCCTTTGTAGCTCTAGACCGTCATTTAACGTATGCTCATAGTGTAATATGGTTGTAGTGTGTTAAGGAGGCTCGCGGCAGGTTTTCTAGACTTAGGGTGGAAGTTTTGAAATTACAATCTCGCATAGAAGATAAACTTCGATCTCCTTCATACTACATCATCATTTCAACATATGATCAAAGTTAATTTTTTCATCAGTTTCCAAGCAACAGCTATTACCATAGCAACGGGAGCGCAAAGCCTCTCACTTCACACATTGTCGATTATCTCGAAATCTGTTGAGACACTTAATGACAAAACTTTAGGGATTTAAACTATTCAATCTAGACAACTTGTAGGCGAAATTAGAAAAAAATCTGTAAGAGCGTTTTCAAGTTAATAATGAATCAATTTTTACGGGGTGATTTTGTTTATTCCCGCATTTTAACCCATATTTCTGGCAAAATAAAACTCGACACTTTGTCTTTTCTGTTAAAGGGTCTTTCCTCATAGAAACACATTCTAAATGTATATTGAGCTTCATTGGTGTCTCCGATTTTAAGATATTTATGTTTAAATACAGTGAAAATAAAGCGCAGATGAATGAAAAAGTTCCTACTTTGCATAAATCAAGATATCTTTAAAATGCCCTGACAGATTTTTATGTTAAATTATAAAGCGGTTAAAGTAAGAATTTTATTCCAGATCCACGCAAGTTTTAGGCTCAGGAACCGAAATTGGTCTTAGATAAGAGGGCTGAATCTTGGTCAAGTTTCAGACGTTGTTCACTTTCTCCGAACAAGAATTTTAATTCTATTTTGTTTGTCCCGGTCTATTTCACTGCTATTGACAAAGTGAAACAAACAACTCAAGTTGATGATTTTATTTTATGAATAGGTTTCTTCTTGTACCTGTTGTTTGCTGCCTCTTGTGATGATTTTGGCGAAAAAAACTCCTAATGGCATTTGTATGTTGTTATTACATAGTTCCTGAAGAAATAGAATCACAGGGAAAAAAGGCACAGTCTGCCTATTTGCAAGCCCTTCGGGATGGATCTGTAAATGTCTACCGTGGTCGAATTTTACTAATTGGTCAAGATCGAGCTGGGAAAACAAGTCTCAAGAAGTCTCTCACAGGTCGACCATTTAATCCCAAAGAACAGAGCACAGAAGGAATTCACGTTGATCCTTCAACGTTTGAAATTGATGTTGACCAAGTAAAGAACTGGCAATCTGTTTGCGAAAATGAACAAGGATTATTGGGGTGCTCTAGAGATATCGCAAAGATGGTGACCGCAAAACTTCCTGTTTACTATCCCTCTTTATATAGCAGACTCGAAATTTTTAAATACAGTGTGGGTGACACAGATGAAAGTGAAGAGGATCAAGAGAATGACAGTGAGTATTCCGGACATGACAACATGAAATTTACAAGAGAAGATGATGAAAATAAGGATGAGGATGAGAAGGATCAAAGTGAAGAGGATCAAGAGATTGACAATGAGGATGTCGATGACAATGATACTTACAATGTTGAGGTAGAGGAAGAAGAAAAAGCAGAAGATTCTCTTGTGAACCAGGTTAGTCAATTCACAATGTTGGGATGATTAAACACGTAAGCCTGGTTTACACGTACGACGCAAGCATAAGAATAAGCACAAGCACAAGCACAAGGATGTTTACACATGCGATAAGCATAAGCATAACGTGACATAAGCAAGCGCAGAAGCAAACAAATTTGGCGCAATCGCGCAGCCGGGCTTCCTTTTGGCGCGAGATTTGATTCCAATATGGCGGAAAATGGCAACGCATGAGTAACTAGATTGTACGCTGACAACTTGTCACTGTTTTTCAGTTTCCTTTCCTTGCGCTTATGCTTATGCTTGCGTCGTCCCTGTTTACACGTACGACGCAACGACGCAAGCATAAGCACAACCTCGAGAGAATGGAAATCGTTCCATTCTCTTGTGCTTGTGCTTGTGCTTGTGCTTATGCTTGCGTCGTTGCGTCGTACGTGTAAACCGCGACGACGCAAGCATAAGCACAAGCGCAAGCACAAGGCGCTTATGCTTGCGTCGCAGCGGTTTACACGTAGGTTTCTTTTGCTTATGCTTATGCTTGCGTCGTGCGTGTAAACCAGGCTGTAAGAAAGATTTTGTATACCTTGATTTATGCATCGAATTAAGCTGGTAAAAACACCACGCAAAAGAAATAGGTGGGATTTATATTACATTGCCAACGACAAGAATTTACAGGTGTTTTAAACGTTGAGGAACGAATGAAAACTTCCAGGAAAAAGGAGCAAAACCGGGAGGGGGCGAGGCACAGACATTTTGCCCATAAGTTGTTCGTCTATGAACTAGAAACAATAGAGCATTTTGATTGGTCACAGGTCATGACATAATCCTGAATTGGCCTGTGACATCTAAAGTTAAACCACATGACGGCAGTCGAAACATAGGAATCTTTAAGTCTATATTAAATCCTCCAAATCAGTCAAAAGACCGCGAGGAAAAGCGGCGAATGAGGGTTAGAAATCGTGCAGAGTTCCTGAAACCTTTTTAAACATAACAATTTGTCCTTCAAGGTTGGAGATCTCTTGTTCTTAAGACATTGACTTTTCTATTCAAAGGCTCAACTGAAACAAATATCCTTTGTTCCTTTGTGGGAAACATCTCAACCAACTTCGGTGTAAGCCAATGGTGACAAACATGTTAATTCTTTAGTGCGTACCACTTTTTCTAGCAGCAAAAAAATTACACGCTTCACTTATATTTATTTGCAATACAGGTCAGCCTTTGCTGATCGCTTGTTTAAATGATTTACGCGAAGTCAATTGTATTATTGTTTCTTGTGTTTCATTGTGAGGAGGACTCTGTTTGTTAGAGGTTTTAGTTCCCTTTCCTTGTTTGTAAGTAGATGCACCTGCTTTATCTACTTGAGTAGGAAACTGAGTATCCTGAATTGAGAGAGCCTCATCAACCTGAACATGTTGTACAGCTTTTTTGAGGTTAGGTCTTTCATACACAAAAGACGATTTCCGAAAATCGCCAGACCTTATACCAGCTACTAATCTGGCAAGAAGAACACGTTCCTTACATGACATTTTGGTTGCAGGTCTTGCAACAGTCTTCGTTTTGGCATTTATTCAAGAGGGACTGTAAATCAGTGAAGAATTATTGAATAGATTCGTTTGACCCTTGAATTCTATTATGAAACTCACATTCGTGAACAAAAACACTTGTGCTCCCATATACCTGGGTCTGGGCAACTTCAATGATGGCGTTGACATCATGGAGGGCCAACAGGTTAATTTTTTTACGGTATCATCTCTAAGGACACTCAGTAAAGAAAGCTTGTTCGGTTTCTTGTGAGAGTTCAGAGAAACCTGTGATAGTTAATGCAGAGTTCCATCGTTGCTTCCAAGTTTGGAATCCGTCTAAAGTATAAGTAGCGACGTCCAGGCGTGGGACTCGTACAATTTCAGAAGAAATAAACTGAATACTTGGAGTGTTTATTGTTGTGGAACCGGCACCAGCCTCATCGGAAGGTTGAGGACTTTGCTTGGGCTGCAAATCCTCTATTGCGGGAGTAAACTGTGTCAAGGCTGTCCTTGACCGCAGAGAGTAAGGCTTCAGGTTTCTACCGATGGCGAGCAGTACAGATAACTTCGCCCGCGTCAGTGAGTGGCCACTTCGGTGAGTTCAATGCAATTGCCACATAGTAAATTCAGTACGTGGGTAATTCCCAAAATGAAGAAGGACGGTCACTCCTAAAGTGCAAGACTGCTGAGATTTGCGCCTTTTAAGCAGACAGCGAGGAAAAAATAAAGGGAGATGTAAAGAATCAACCATAAGAGGACACAGAAAAAATCTGAGCCCCAGGCCACGACCCTCCGTGTTCTAGATCGGATGCTCTAACCTCTGAGCTACGGAGGACTCGTTGGCGAGCGAACTGCATGATGCAGTTAAGCCTTAATGTGTTGCTTGTGATGGACTGCGTGACCGCGTGATGCGGTTCGTAAGTCCAACCCACAAAAATGACCCTTGCTCGCCAACGAGTCCTCAGTACCTCAGAGGTTAGAGCATCCGATCTAGAACACGGAGGGTCGTGGGTTCGAATCCCATCTGGCGCTCAAATTTTTTCTGTGTCCTCTTATGGTTGATTCTTTACATCTCCCTTTATTTTCCTTTATGTAATATCATGCAGTGGCATAGGTTGGCGAGGAGAATGAACAGAAATTTCCATGGTATTTATCCTTGCGACTACGCCATGTGGTCCTCCGTTCGTCCCCAGTCCCTTAGTAGGCAACACCACAGTCCTTGCTTGTGGGCTAACTTCAAGCAATCTGCGAAATCGATGTGACCTTTCGACTGAAAAAGACTTCCTGTTATGTTCGTCTTTTTTCTCATTAAATTCTACCCTGGTAGTTTCTTCATGGGCATAAGGATGGTTTCTTGATTGTCTTAATGGCCCACATATCAATGGACCATACTTATAAAGATTCATTTAGCGTCTTGCAGTTTTCTAGCAAGTCTGTCAAGTCAGCATCGCCTTTCTTCACCTAATCTCTTGCAGCTTTTTCGTGTATGCATCGGCAACCGAAACGTTTTTAAAAAAATATTACATGCCTCACTGTGCCTTTGCCCCAAGGTAGGCTAACACAACTTTGAACCGCTTCCTTTGCTTTTCCCACAAACTGGGTAAGTAAACAGGTGCCAAAAGGTGTCGTTGTGAATCGTCCTTTAATTGGGATTCGATGTGGTCACAAACGTTACTTGAGAACTCTGTTTATTAAGATAATGGCCCTTGCTTGATTGCATCGGTAAGTAATGTCGATCAGTTTGAGGTTGGACATCTTTGTGGCTGATACTGAGTTGTTGGATGGGTTGAGTGCTGTGTCAAGTGCTGAACTGTTTCTAAGAGCGTTTGTTCAAGAGGTGTTTGATCTGGCCAAAATGATGGCGAAGTGATTGGTGACTGACTGTTGTTTCGAAGAAGGTTGTGGAGGAACTTGTCATTTTCCCTTGCTCGGATGGTATTCGATACATGTTTCATAGCCGTATTCTGGATCCCAAGATAGGCCTTTTGCAACAGTTGATCACGTGCCGTACTTTTCTTAAACACAGTGACTTACCAATTTTTAGAAATGATTTCATCAAAAATGGAAAGAGCGTATAAAAATAACCTGACATGCGAATTTTCAGGTTTATATCCTCTAAGGGAGAATTTTTTGGACGTTCAAAATTAGAAGGATTTGTATGAGAAAAAGCCAGCTTGCCATCCAGTCACGCTTCAGTGCTTTTCCATACAAATCCTTGTAAATTTTCCAATTTTTAAACTGCCACAAAATCTTTTGCTTTCATTTTATTGGACTGAAAATGTACATTCCAGCTAAGTTTGTCACCCTATTTCTTTCTTTGTAGTTATATTATATACCAGCTCCTTTTTGTGCGATTAACTACGGAAAACGTGACTGGATGGCAAACCTTTCTTGCTCCCACACAAAACCTTACAATTTTTCCAACATTCAAATCGTCCTGAAATCTCAGCCTTAAAGGTTATTGGTCTGAAAATTGGTATTCTAGCTAACTAAAATATGCTCTTTGCATTTCTGTAATTTATGTAGCTGCAGCTGCAAGTTTGCTAATTTGTGGTCACGTGATCAACTGTTGCAAAAGGCATATTCTTTTTGGATTTTAACAAAGCTTAGAAGTGGCATATAGACGTGACTTGACGGACGGGAAAGAAACTTCATGAACGCCTCCAGTCACTCTGTTGTCTTGAACTGCTCCATAATTTAGTGTATAAATTTTTGGTGCTTTTAGAAAACCGTCCTTCAAGCTGGCATTTACTAGTATATCAACAGGCGTTATAAGTGTTGGGGCCTCAATCTACAGCTCCAGGTAGGGATATCAGTTCAGTTTCGCCTGTTCGGCCTCCGTCATCTTTACCGTATTTATTCGATTAACCGCCATGGGTGCTTATTTAATTTTGGGCCAATAAGGGTGGGCGCTTATTATTTTCCCAACATTTTCAGCAATTGAGGACATTTTTAGAGAGTAACAAAACAAAGGATGACAGGTTTATTTCGCTTCAACAAGACAAAAAAAAAATGCGAAATGTAACATAAACATTATAAAAGTTCATTGACTACCGTATCTGAAACCAATTTTGGAATACAACTGACTCTCCTCTTGCTTCACGCTGGGCTAGTGCATGCAGAAATGTTTTTTGTTGGGAGGGGGTGGGGTGGGCACTTATTAAGAATTTGGGCTTTCGGGGTGAGCGCTTATTATCAGGTGGGTGGTTAATGGCATAAATAACTCTTCTTACTCCATGATAGTTCCATTGTAGCTGTCTTCATCTCCACTTCAACTTGCAACATTTCCATCTTCGCGGACCATTCAGCTTGTCGTCGCCTACAATTTGAAACTCCCTTTCAATATCCTCCACTTGTCTAACGTTACGCTTACTCAACGCTTGGCTCATCCCAGACCTTGCCTTGATTCCTTGTCTTTGAACTCGTGTTTGATCTTTGATTACATTTTTTTTTATTTCAATATCTAGAATTGGACTAGATTTGGACTTCTTTTCTGTATCATAACATTCTTTGCCAAACGCCCTCTCTTCTTCGCCGTACTCAAATCACAAGGGCACCCCATGAACATCAGCGAAATGATAAATTACAGTCTTCTAACAGCTCAGACTCCTGCTCACCTCTTCTTCTTTCGCATCCAGCTGCATTAACTCATGCACTTGATCCTTTCATATCGTCACCACTTCTTAGTGCAGTGCTTGTCTTTGTTTCCAATTGACAGCAACCTAGGCTGGGACACTGCCTTCAATGACCATTTATTCGGTAATTTCTGCCTTACACCTTCTGCAAATTCGGAGAGACTCGCTGTTTCAGTATCACAAAGCTTCGCACTTCCCACAGGAACCTTTGTCCATGGACACAAGACTTTTACTTGAAGCGCGTCCTTATTTACGAATAGATGACGATTACTGCAAAGAAAATAGAAAATGCGGTATATAAATGCATTATCATTACCATTCAGATCATAAGATATAAACCCATTTTTGTAGCAAATTGTTTAAGGGCACCAATAGAAACTCCCGAATTGAATAACCCTTACAAGTTCTTGTTCCACTACAAAAACCAAAAACGTCGAAAAAAAAAATGGCATTGACACTCATATGACTTCTCTCCTAAAGGGATTCAAAACAAAACCAGGTGCTCTTATTGACTGAAATGGGAGTTAAATGCAGGTCCTCTATTCAGAGGGTTAGCGGCTGAATCTACTTCCTTCCCTCCTTAGTAAACATTGAGATGTTTGCATGCATAATTTTTGTTTTGTATGCTCTGTTGTAGGTTTCTGAACCAAATGTACATGGTGCTATTCATGACACACCAGCAAGGCCTTCCCTGTTGAGTTTGTTAAATATTACAGATTTTACATCACCTCCAACTGAAGTCACGAAACATACAAATCAGCTGATCGATTATCTTAAACGTGAACGTGCTGAAAGTGACATCAACAAAGAAGAATCTGTTATCAGTATGGATCTGTGGGATTTCGCGGGACAGCACCTGTACTATGCTTCGCATCCAGTATTTTTTTCATCGCGAGCAGTTTATATCCTTGTGTACAACCTCAGCAAGGCATTAAATGACAAAGCTGAGCCCTGTGTCAGACAAGGGTATACTGATGTTGTTTTAGAAAATCCAAATGGTGAAACAAATGTTGAAAATTTACTGTCATGGCTGGCCACGGTACATAACATCACCCAAATGAAAGAAGCAACTGTAAGTGACAGTGCACAAAGGAAACGAAGTTATCTGCGGCCTCCAGTACTCATTGTTGGTACCCACGCTGATAAACCATCAGGAAATATTTCAAGTACAAAATTACAGATACAAAAACAACTTGCTGGAAAGGAATATGAGAAGCACGTGGTCCGCCCTTTTTTCAGCATTGATAACACTGGAAGCTCACCTGACCGAGAGGGTTGTCATCCAGTTAAAGCACAGCAAGCAGGTAAAGATCAGCAACATTCTTTTCAATATAGCTTTTTTTTTTTATTTGCGTTAAGTTGCATTTTTTAACATTTAAATCATGTGAAAGTTACTTTTAATTTCTAACATTAAAAAAAATGTATATCATATTTTTTTTTACCAAAAACTCAATACATTATCATAAATGTTACCTAACAATGAAGATTGGTTATATGGATGTCTACGTTGTTGTTTTGCTACAATAGTATTTGATTGTTTGTTCCTTATGTGAACGCCTTGCTGGAATTACAAAAAAAAAATATAATTAGACCATAATGAGAAGTCACCTGCTATCCTCAAAATTGAAATGCTTGCAGCAAAAGGAATCACGCTACTGGTAAAGTTATTGTGATGTTTTTGGCCTTACGCTAGTACACTCCTCAGTGCATGCACTTAACCTTTAAATGCAATTCTTTTAAGTTCTACTGTGAAATGCATCCAAGCAAAAAACTGGGTGACGTTAGAGGGACCTTCAGGGATCAAGAAAAAGACGTGCATGAGCGCTTCCTACGCAAAATTGTGTTACATGTATACTTGAAACTAAAAATGATCAGCAGTAACTTTTTACATAATTGTCAGAAACAGTTCTCAAGATTCACCCAAAGAACCTCAAATGTCTTAGGCAAACGTTTTTTCTAAAAATTTCTAGCCTGTGAACAGGCTCCCAAGTGGGGTATAGGGCGAAAAGAAAAATTGGCGAGCTCGATTTTTGTCTTCGCCCTAGACCCCACTTGAGAGCCTGTTCACAGGCTAAAAAATTTCCAAAGTACTGACCAACTATTTTTGTAAGATTTATTGAAACGTTTCACAGATTGTCTGATGGCAGTTGAATGTTTATGATCATTCCTTGTATACCCTAAATACCTCAGAAGCAGCCAACGAGAACATTTCAGGAAAATTCTTATCATGTTTACTCCTGTGTTCGTTTGTTTTGTGGTCTTTTTAAGACATGGTTCTGTTAGCTAATACAGTTTGACCTGTAAGTTGCAGTTTGAATTGTAAGTTGTAGAAGGGTTTAGGAAAATGAATGTTATTTCCCGAATTTGTGGGCTGTTGTTGGCTTTACGACAATGCTAGCCGACCTTATATCGCATTGTTAATGACACATTTTCCCCTCTGAAAACCAAAGGAGTTAGTTTTCAAGAGTTACGAAATTTTGAGCTGACATTTTGCCGCAGAAAGGCTTAGATTTTCATTAAAAACAAATCCGAATTTCTGAGGCGATTAAGGTCTTCCTAACAGATATCCCATGAAAATGAACTGTTGGGTGCCTCTGAATACATCATAGGTTCAGACAACCCGTGCTATGAAGGAGGTTTTAAACCAACGTTTACAAACAAAACGTTCATTGGCATAACCATATTGATTGTTATGTCAGTGTCATTTGAAGGTGTTGGGCCATTAGCGTGCTGTATAGTGTTTTATTTTTAGATTCCTTTTTGTTGCTTTAGGCAAGATTCAGTTTTTGCATGTGGCCTTCAATTCCTTCAGGAAACATGGCTTGATGTTTTATTTGCTGCTTTGCGCTTGGTTTTCTGGATAAAAGAAAAAAGAAACAGAAATCTTGGTCAGCATCATACGTTGTTACTCTAAATGAACCGCGAAAAAAGTGGAAAGGTCACCTGATGGGGCAAGGTCTCCTAAATAAATTTAAAAGGGCCACCTGCAAAAATTCCGGCTAATCTGAGTCAAAACATTAAAGACTACTGTAGGTCAATTTGCCCCTAGCCCTTCATTTTCTTCCAGGGTTCATAATCCATTTTTTTTTACGTCAAGCTTGTCATCACCCAGATCATTAGTGCACCTCTTCTCCGTATGGAGTCTCTTTTTCTATTGTTCGCTTTTGTCTAAAAGTAACTCAATTAACTTCTATATTTCAATTTGCTTTTTGAAGAGCGAGAAAGCGACATTGATAACATTCAAGCACTGCAAAACAGAATCATGGAAATATGGAAAGAGGAACCATACATGGGAGAGATGATTCCAGTGAGGTAAATGTTACTTTTTTGTTAGATAATATAGTTTATGTGTGCCTTAAACACCTGAACTTAATCTATAGTAGAACTTTGGATATGTCCAGAAATGCACGCTAATGAGTTGCATGAACTGTATGATAGACATCACAAAGTGTCCCCTACCCTAAATTCTTACTAAAACACAAATAATTGTCAAACATGACGTCATACGAAAACGACAAAAAGGTCTGTTTTATATAAAGTACCCAAAATCAGGGTTAGGTGCATTTCTGGGCATAAGTGGACTTCAGCACAAAAGCAACATCAGCAAGTTTTATAGCTAAAAGGATTTTGTTGATTATCTTTAAGGTGGATCAATTTTGAGAAGGTGGTCAGTGCATTGGTTGCCAAAAACATTTACTGTGCAGATGTGGACGAACTTCAAAAGATTGGAAAGAAAAAGTGCCTCATAGAAGACAAGATTGAGTTTGACACCATGCTGCAGTTCTATCATGACCTGGGAATGATTGTCAAACACCGTGGGACAGTCGTTCTCAAGGCTCAATGGCTTATCGACCTCTTCAGGCAGCTCATCACTATTCCACCATTTGAAAAAGCGGTGAGAGATGCATGTTTTATCACTAAAATTTTTCTTCTTCTTGGTTAATTAAATGTAGTAACAGATCCAGAACCTCGCATAGCATGGTGGGCTGCGCCAAAAATGTTCCATAATATAAAAAGTAGCCATCTACGCCGTATTTTCCTTGCCAAAGAGGTGGGGACCCATGACCCGGTCCCTTCTCCTAGATTTGCCATGAAAATGAATCGTTCGCAATTGAACTTTACATTTGGGTTTCCGTTAAGGAACACTTTCCCTGAGTATACCCTTACATACCCTGAACAACTTACTCCAACCAGCTCAATGTGTTCACATATATATTGAGAGTATCACTGTTCCCTACAAAATCCTTCTCCTACTGCCATTTTATGGTATCCTGAGGATCTTCTTATTCTGCTTAGGCGACGTTATTTTGCGATAATGTCTTCTCAAAATGACGGTTTCTGATTGGCTCAAAAACTGTCATGTTAGCATGGCAGTTCGGCGTGCACAGATCAAAATTTTACTTCTGTGAATGAACATGCGATGCTGGATGGTGTTGTTTATTTCTTTTCATTTGAGTTTACAAAGCTTCTGACACTGTTCAAGGAACACTGATAATATTTGTTTTGCGGTGAACATGTACCATATACAGCGGATAAAACTTTTTTCTCGAAGGTAGGCGAAAAAGAGTGATTATAAATTCGATGAAGAGAAATTTGCTTAAAAGACTTTTTCTTGAGTGTGAAAACGGCCACGGTAAATAATAATGAGCTTAAATTCTAATAGATTATGTTATTTTCAAAGCAAAAGGGTCTGATTTATTTGGACTACTCCCCTTTTCAGACGCTTTAAGATGCTTTTTCTTTGCTCAAAGTTTTTTGTTTAAATTAATACCATCGCCAATATATGTTGAAATTTTCACCTTTGCACATCTCCAGAAAATACCTTCTCGAGCCTTGTCGGTAGGCTCTCTACGTTGCTGGCTCGTATTCTTCACTGAAAGTTTCTTTTCTGGTGTCTCTTATCTCTAGAAAAAAGGGCTTCAAGAGCTCAACTGTATTTTCTCTTATGGTTCAGGTCTGTCAATTTGATCTTCTTGTTGTAGCTAGCGCATTGGCAAACGGCAGACTCAGTAATTTTTGCAGTATTTATTTCAAATGTTTAAATCTCCACGGCATCTAAGCTAGTATAATAATGCTCTTTTTTCCTTTTTTGGGTACTAGTTTGGTTGCTTTTTTCATTCTTGCTTCTGGTTGTGTGGTTTATTCATCACTGTTTTCATATTGTTGTTTATCAAGCGGCGGTAACAAATTATCAATAAAATTTGCTGGTAAAATGTTTAAACCTACTAGCTCGTCTATTTCATCAGTGGTAGGTACCTTATGGACTGTAATTTTTTGCATTTTCTTTGTTTTGACGTAAAAATTAAAGCCAAAAATTCAAATAACCCGCCCAAGAAAAAATTTCGCGTACGGATACTACCATGGCTACAGTTTGACTGAAGTAAGAATTTCTCTTTCAATCAGCGCACGATTTGTACTTTATCCTAAATTCGATTTTGAGACGACATTACGGCTAACGCTCCGATCGTCGTCTGACGCATTTCGCCTATGTCATGTGAACCATAATCTAAAGTCGTATGGCTCTAGAGCTTTCGCTGTTTCGGCCCCAGAACTCTGGAACAAACTACCTATCGACATCCGTAATTGCGACAATTTAAATGTTTTTAAACGTAAACTTAAGACTCATCTTTTTTCGAATTATTTTAAACAAATATGATTTTTACTTTGTAAAGCGCTTAGAACAGAACTGGATAAGCGCTATATAAGTAGTTATTATTATTATTATTATTATTTGTCATTCTTATATTAGACTAGACTACCGTGTAGCATAAAAATTTTGCGGGTTCTAATTTTTGCGGATTTTGCGGATTGACCTCGATCCGCAAAAATTAGTCCCCGCAGAAAAAAACACCCGCAAAACAAAACGCCGCAAAAATTAATTCCCTTTAGTCAAATTTAAAACTCCGCTTTTAATAGATTTATGCCACTGGAGCGATATACATTGGCCTTAAACTAGAACATTAACATGATTTTCTACTGGAAAATGCAACTAGAGCTGTCAAGAGTAAAGCAATTCAGTACATTAGATTGGCACGAATTGGTCATCTAAAGGAACGCACAGACTTGAATCGTGCAGCAGACCAACCATGTTCTAGTGGCGCTTCTGCGATGGCCTGCACAGAAGTTCAACTGAACAAGAGTGTTATTATTATCGACTGAGTCTGTCTCATTGTGTTACAATAGGGCATAGTTTTGCATTTTAGCAGACCGCTCCCAATTAGGTCTCAAAGTTGTATACTAGCTGGAGTACATCTTTCACTCGATAGCCCCTCTGTATACCTAGAAAGGTTTAAGTTACGGTAATTCAAAAATTCATACTGCTTTCTTATAAAATAATATACAGTAATACCAGTCGAGGCAAACCATATTAACGAGACAGTGTCTGGCTCTGCATGGTAGGGGTAGGCTTTTTTTTTTTTGTTATCCAGTCCCTTTGCGCAGTAAGGTATTACAGTGATATGTCTCTAATATGTATCTAGAGTGAGCTGTAACCCAATTGACTGTGCAATAAAAAAAGAAAATATTCAGGTTTCTTCCACTTAAATATTCGACATATTCTGCTGCTTGAACCAGAGCATCGCAAAAATTAGTTCCCAGCAGAAATTTCAGTAATCTCGAAACGCAAAAATTTGTTCCCGCAAAACACAAAAAATCGCCAATCCGCAAAATAAAACTCCCGCAAAATTTTCTTGCTACACGGTAGTTATTTTAGGTGAGGAAGCCTGACTTGTTATGAGCCTCGTGGTTTCTTTCAGGTCTTCTCGCCATTTATCTTCTTTCCTTAATTTTCTTCATTTTTTCCATCTTGTGCTGTAAATGTTTTGTATATGGCAAAATAAATATTGTATTGTATTGTAATGACGGCGTTGCGAGAAAATATATTCCGTATTGGGCGGAGTCGCGAATACGGAATATATTTTCTCCCAACTAGCTGTCATTATAAAGCCATAATGTCGTCTCAAAATCGAATTTAGTTTATACCAATCCTGACATGTAGGATATCAATGAAACTTGATTCAGACGCTACCTTGTACAGAATAATAATGGGAAAGAACTGTTCGATAATTTTCATTTGAACGGTCACACTTTAGAATTTTATCCACAGACTGAAAACTCTGTTTAAACAAGCCCCGCACTATAAAAGTGGTAGCTCATCCTAGTCACATACTCACACAGTCACTGCTTCGACGTCAAATTAGCGATGGCGAATGGAGTGAGAAAGAAGGATGTGAACGGTGTGGAATAGGCTTTTCAAGAAACTTTAAAGTCCTACATTTCTATGAAAAAAAGCTGTATGTTTCGTCCAAAATATGTTTTAAACCTTGAAAAGACTCATGCTTTTCTCAAGCAAATCTATAGCTTTGTTCACCAGGTAAATCTCAATGTGAATGCTGCTTTTTTTTCCTGTCAATATATTATTGTATCTTGCTACACGGACTATGCAATGTTGACAGTTTAGTGTCTACAGTGAAATGATCGTCGGCCTGGCCAAGGTTCCCTTTGTAGCGTTTAATATTGCATAGTGTTTCAGGAACGACGTCATGTAACTCAAGATTTGACATTATAGCCTTAATTAAAAGAATTTTGAAAAGTTTGTTCTCGTGGTGCTGACATAAGTTCAGCAATTTCAATTGTTAGTTTGGTGTAATTATTTTCAATTTTAATTTCAATTTTTAGGATCCAATTGTTTGCACCCACTGGAAAGAACTCGGGGACACCGGTGTCCTGAGCATGGAACTTGTTGATCATGTCTTCTCCAAATTCCTTCAACAAGGGGTTAATAGGGGAGACATTCTGCACATGATGGAGAGGTTTGGTTTGATTGCAAAGTTTGCACTTACTCCAACCGAGGAGAAATACTTTGTACCAGCACAGCTCAGCGCACCACCTGATGCGATTTGCGCAGTGAAGCCTTCAAAATCTGACCCTTGTACATTGTACATCAAATTTGTCGGTGGTTTTGTCCCTCACGGCCTGTTTACTCAGCTTGTTTCACGATCCATTCGGTGGTGTTCTTCAGCTGGGTCAACACATTCCCCTAAATTATACCAAAATGGGGCAAAGTTCACTATTGGGAAGAACATCATCCATAGTTTCTACCTGATTTGCAAGAAGCGTTTCATCAAGGTTATCCTCAAACAAAAGGTTCAAAGTCAACAGGTCTCAGAGCAGAAATCAGCTGAAGTAGCAACGCAAATGCGGGAGTTTTTGGAGGGTGCTTTACAAGGTATGTCACAGGATCTGCCGTACCTTAGAGGACTGCAGTATCATTTCTGTGTTGAATGCCCATATTGTGAGCAGGACAGTAACAAGTGCAAACACCACAGGCAAGTGTCATGCAAACACGAGGACTGCTTACATCTCCTGGAGATAAAGCAAGGCGAGGCATTGATCTGTACTGAGACTGATTGCGATGAAATACTCACAGTTCCTGGACAGGACAAATGGCTCACCTGGAAAGAGAGCCAGGTAAATTATTACATATAAACAAACGTATCAGTCACTTCACCTTTAATTATTAGTATCCTAGAAATTCATCTGTCCAGGGAAAAAATGTAAGTGAAGAAGGTTTTTAAAACTTTTGTCCACTACTAAAGATAAGCTTAGCTTTGTTTCAGCAAGCAAATCCAGTGAACAAAATTTTTAACAACCTTCTCTGTGTACTTTTGATGTTGTCTTAAAAATATAATTAATTAATCGGGCTTGTGAGAAAGTAGCAATGGTCCTAAAGCTGGGTTTATCTTTGTTTAAAAACTGTCAATTAGACAATATTGCTCTGCACAACAAAATCAATTCACTTTGGAAAAGGCTGTTTCTTTGCATGATGTTTCATGTAGATTGAGGATGTTTGGTACGGAAATACTCCCTGGTTTGCATTAGGAATCCAGCTATGAAGTGGACGGTTTCAAAAGCAGATATAAGAAGACTTATTCTATAAAAGTGGCGTACATGAGCAAGTTTTTCTTGACAAGTGGTTTCTCACTTTTTATTCGTATCGTAAACGGTAAACAGATTTACCATAATGAGTTCTAAAACTGGCATGTTAGTGTTTTTACAAGCAGATTTGGCAAGGAAAACTTACCCATGTACAACCAGTACCATTGCTCAAACATAAAATTGCTCTTTGAGCTCCAAGAAGAAAGTACAAACCAAAATCAGTTCGTAGTAATTTTTCCCAGTAAACAAGGAAATAACTTGAAAAGATTGGCCACTGTTTTTTTAAGTTGCAATGCAGTTCCATCCTGCAGCCATAGATAATTAAACCTAGTTTCTTTCCACTGATGAATTAATTGTTAACAGACCTGGACTATTGTTTCGATGTTTCCATTGACACAACTATGTTTAATGGCTGGTCAAAGTGGCACTACCCCTTTAACAAGCATACACCAATTTACCAAGAAATTTATGAAATGCTACCCTTAGCAAGAAAAATTGGCAGCAAATTTAGTGAAAGAATAAAAAGACATGCGACACCCATACAATTTCTCCAATAGAAATGAGGGCATCCGGGAAGGTGTTGGAGGAGGGCGAAGAACAATCAAATCCACATAAAAAAAACTGTGCTGGGCGCAAAAACACGCTAACTGTTAATTATGTTTTAAGGCTTGAACTATTATTTTCGGCTTCTGTTGTTATATAGCAAGGGTTTATGTATTTGTTTACTTATTTACTCACTCACTCACTCACTCACTCACTCACTCACTCACTCACTCACTCACTCACTCACTCACTCACTCACTCACTCACTCACTCACTCACTCACTCACTCACTCACTCACTCACTCACTCACTCACTCACTTACTCACTCACTCACTTACTCACTCACTCACTCACTCACTCACTCACTTACTCACTTACTTACTTACTTTGTTTATTCTATTTGGAAGGTATTGCCCAAGGACCTCGTTTCTCACGAACAGCCTGGTGAGTTATTGTTCTTATTATTTACTGCAGTCAATTGAGCTGCCCGAATTTATTTGAAGCTATTAACAATACCATCAACACTGGTTCTTTACCCAAAGGTCTTGATAACTTAGTGGACGCCTTGTTTGCAAATGTCTATCATTGATTTAAAGAAATTTCTGGTACAAACTTGCAGACTGTTTAACATAATCCTACAACGATTATAACATTTGACTTTTCAAAAGCATTTAAAGTTGGATTTCTGATTAGCTTCACTAAAAACGTGGACTAACTAGGCTAGCACTGCCTTACATGAGTAAAAATGGAGATTTCAAAGTCTACGTGAGATTATGTGATTAAGTTTATTCTGTCGTTGTTTGATTTTCCTTGAATTCCTTGTTAGATATATACAGTGCACATTTAAACAAGAGCCCGAATGGTTAAAGCAAGTAACTAAATAGGCCCATCTACAGTTTCACAGCAGCGTAGATAAAAAAGGCAGTCAGCGAGGAGAGTCATGAGTTGAGCGATAATAGAGCCTCCTTGCCCGCCTTTTCAGTCTCAAACTGAGATATTCTCTAACAGCTGCATCGGTTAGGGCTTTCCACATTCGGATTGCATCTTTAAGAAATCTCCTGTCTTCGGTGCTGGTCTTTTGCGCCAGGTTGAATTAACCTTTGCGGCAAGAAGTTCTTGGTTCAAGATAACCTCTTCAGAGACCCTCTGCCATCCACATTCCTGGGACTAGAAGATGGAATAATTTCCTGCAGCGGGTTTTCTCGTGTTTCAGTAAATAAACTGAGCATGAAATTCTGCCCCCTAGAGTATCATTTTCCTTTTAATCAGCAGGCTTATTGATGTCCTTAGTCGTTTAAACATGGAAAGTTTTTCTTAAGTTATACATGCATGCACAGGTGCATCTGTTGAAGAGATGGAAGGCACTGCTGCTCCCAAGAGAAGGTTACCAGTTTCCTCTCTCCAGGATCCCAAGCGGAGAAAGGTCATAAACGATACAGGTAAACAAAAATGTTTAAGTCAGAAGTGAATTTATAAATTCAGCAGGTAGATGCTTAAACGAGATAAGCTACTGGAAAGCCTATGATGGCCTATTCAAACGTCGGATTTCGATCTATGTTTAGCATTAGTAGAGTTCTCTAAATTTGTGAAGAAACCTGCAAACTAGAAAACATTTAAATAGAGGGAGAGTTGTCTATCTGTGTTAAACAAAATAAAATTTTACATGAACAGGTGCATTTGTTGATGAGATTCCAGGGTCTACTAGTCAGAAGAGAACGTCACTGTTTTCTGATCCCGACGGTTCCGCCAAGCGAAGCAAACACATGGGTGATAGAGGTAAGCATAAAGAGCAAGTTGTAGGTTGACTTGATAGTATAACCTTTTAGCCACACGAGTCCATGCTTAATGATTCTCCAGGAATGTTCCTTATTTTGCTCCTGTTTGTTCCTCCTGAGAATGTCTTGCAAGCCTCTTCTTTCTGTTTATGATCTATGGGCTCACAAGTGAGCAAAGTATGTGCAACACAGGGGATAAATTGGAACCTCTGAAAGCCCACTTATAAAACCCAGCAAGTGAAACACTCGAAAGGGCGCAACCACTGTCTACAAGTGTATTGTTTTGAAGTTAAACTTGACCATGTTTAGTTTTAGCCGCGCTAAATCTGATGGAATATTAATAATAACTATAAAAATATTTATTAAGACCTCTTTGATATCAAGCTGTTGAATTACGATTTATTTCCTTTCTTTAATAGTGCGATTGCAAAGACTGAAAAACATTTCTGAAATTGTGATTGTTCCTTAGCCAATCAGATGCTCCATCAAAGCGCAAGAAGAAACTGCAAACCACAAAAAAATATATATTCATCTCGTATCTAATTGGTTCTCCTTTCCAACACAAGAAACACTCCAGAAATTATTCTAGTGTTCATGGTTTCACAGTCACCTGGAAAATAGGAGTGGCTGAAGTAATACATTGTACCATATGTCACAGTAGTTAGCCCTGTTCCACACATAGCTTATAAGGCAAGGTTTTAGCCTCATAGCCATCTGATTTCTGAACTTTTGCCGGTCTTTTTGTGCTTTTGTCCTTTCTTTTCCCAAAGACAATACAATAGCACTAGTCTGAATGCCAGCCGTCTCTCCCCCACTAACTCCTGTATGCACAGGTTGCAAGTTCTATTCCTTTCTACTGCCACACTATCCCTCCCCCCCCCCCCTCCCATTTACTTTTGGTCTATTTGCTAGTAGTTAATGTGTTGAATTTTGCTATTATCTGTCATTATCATTGTATTTGTTGCGGCGAATGTAAACTAAACTACAGGCAAGAGAAGTGCCTAGATTCCGGTAGTGGTTAAAGTTGGATGGTTTACGACGTTTGCGGGAAAAAACAACCATTTCTTATATTGGTGGTAAATGTCAAACGAAGTCAATAGACTGGACGATGTTTGGAGTAGGCGTTAATGCCCGCGTGCGCTGAGGTTTCGTGGAAGGAGAGCTAGTACACTCAATACTTTAACTTGGTTCCAAGTGTGTGCTTTCTCAAAATGCACAGCATTATTGGCGGCTCACCTTTTCCCAGTGACACACACTGACAATTTCCCTTTGTCATGAAAACCAGACAAGCTATGAGTTATTAAACTCGGTGAATATTTTCGTCCATTTCCCAGCTATATGTTAAAATTGTTGTTTTTTCTCACTTATCATTCAAGTCTTTGGTCTTTTTTCCTTCCAAATCATCATTTAACACTGCCGCTTTCAAATAGTTGTTCACATTTTTCAGTTTGATTTTGAGAAGCACGACAGTGCTCCACATGGAAAATTCTAAACAAAGGAACATTCTCCTTGGGTTAGGTTGTACTAAACTTAACTGAAGTGATACAAAACTACTCCAAAATAGTTTAACCAATTCAAATTTATGCAGCAGTTTCTCTGCATTCATCCGTTTTCCAAGTTAGTGGAAGGAAATGGATGACATTTCAGACAAGAGAGTGTATAAATTTAACCTTCTTTGATTTTGACGGTAACCCTGAACAGCTGTCCAAGCCCTTCTTATGCTCTCCGGACTTGAGGTTTTTTTCTACATCTAGGTCTCGTGTGTTCGTACTTTGCTATCAAACTTGTGAAAATGCGAATTTCCTCTTCCCCCCACTGCTTTATACTGAGGGCCTGTATACGTGAACACGGTAAAACCTTTTCCTTTAACTCATTTATTGCATATATCTACGCCTTACGATTCTCTATTGTTCTATCTTGGAACTCTTACGTGCAACTCTGTATGCAATTACCTCCGCAGTTGACAGTGGTGCACTGTGTTTTATTCGCCTTTTAGTATTCCCTCTTCTATTCAGAGGAAAGTGAATCTAATAGAGTGTGTTCACGATGGCCATTTTGTAGGAGCCAAACAATAGAAGATATTTGCATAAAAATAATGTTCATTTCCGAAATGAAAATCATTCTATTGTCACGCTCCTCCAATGTGGACGCCGTGAACACACTCTGTAATGTTTTTATTTTTATAGCAGCTGAACGAACTTTCCTTGGTCTTCAAAAAATGCTAGATGATACAATCAAGATCATCAGCAAAGCAAGCCTTTCAGAGGAGTTAAAGAAGATTACCTTAAACAAAGGCTTTGTCATTTCTGACAATCATGGAGAAGGAAATTGCATGTTTTACGCTTTGTCAGAACAACTTGACTTGGTGAAAAGAATCCACGTCCCTCATGGAGAGTTGAGGCAGCGTCTAGTCCAATACCTGGAGCAGAACCCAACCCTGGTAAGTTGCTATAAGTGATGTCTAGCAAGCGTTTGATTGCCTTTTGTAGCGGTGACTCCAAATAAAAAAGCTAAATTAGGGTCGTTCGTCTATAAAAACCTTTCCTGTTTTAGTAGAAAAAGTTTTAAAAAAGGAAAAAAGATTTAGAGAGGATTTGTTGAAACTTATCGTTTCATTTTATTCAGTGGCATGTTGTTTCGCTTATTTAGGCATTTCAGTTTGATTTCTCAAGGTCGTTGAAAGTTTTTGAATTATTATAAATATGGCTGAACATTTATTTTATTTACCAGATCAATTTCAAGCTGAAACAATTTACCGTAACATCGGTCTCCAGCGGTGGAAAATATTCTCCGTGTTGTCTTAGTAAGTTTGAAGTTGGCTTACGTGATAATAGAAACCTTTAGATTTGAGTACGCCCAGAAAGACTCGCCTCTTCATGTTGCTAACCAACAGATAAGGAGAAGCAAAGTCCGTCAGACAAGTGATTATCTAAAGCATGCGAACTACCAAGATTCGAAAAGTCGTTGTCGTACTCCTGTCGAACGACCTTTCTTGTTCTCTTTCAGTCAGATGGAACAGAACTGTTCAACTTTGTCCATGGATGTCCATCATGGACTGATTACCTCAGAAAGATGTCAGCAGATGGGACATGGGGTGACCACCTTATTCTCCATGCTGCAGCAAACTATTTTGAAACGTACATTCACGTGATCAGTAGTCTGTCAAATGACATGACCATCAACCCAACAGGTGATGTTGATTGCAGCGACCGACTTGTTCTGGGTCACGTGCATGAACATCACTATGTTAGCCTTAAACCAGGTAAAGGTCCTCTTTCACCCTGTGAAGTAAATATTTCAAACCTACGTTGAGAATTACAAGTAGGGGCGTATATCTGAACAAGACAGCATTAGTTGCTAAGCCGTAAGCGAAAGACTGAACTTTTTACTGTCAAGCTATCAAACAATGTACACTCTGTACGTGAAGTTTGCGTCAACTGAAAATACGGCACTTTCCTGAGGAAGAACGTCACTTTTTAAATGGTTTAGTTTAATTATGAAACTGACTTTCAGTAAAACTTTGGGTGACATTAGCCTTTCAGATGAGAGTTCTTTTTTTGTGTGTGTGTGTAAAAATTAGGTTTTCAAAAACAGCTGATTTCACAAAAAAAATTAACTGTTATTTTTGATAGCAAATTAAACAAAGAACATCTTCATAAAGTTCAAACATTTCTTGTTAAGGGGTCAAAACTCAAGGAAATCGATTGATTTTTTTTTTTTTACCAAAAAAAAGCTCGATTCAAAAATGCCGCCAACACGTCAATAAATTGGAGCGGGCCACCTAATTTCCCAACATATTACTGCTCGGTCATAGTTAGATAACGAGGCTTTTCTCTTAACTGTTGCAGTTAAAGAGGGCAGTCCATCTTATGATGAACTGGAAGAGCTATCGCAGGAAATTGGTGATAAATGGAGGAAACTTGGGCGTCGGCTGAACTTTAAAGAAGCAAAGTTGACTGGCTTTCACAAAGACAATGAAAGATTATCTGAGAAGGCGTATGCGATGCTAATGGAATGGAAAGAAAGTAGAGGCTCAGATGCGACTTACCAAGTTTTGTATCAAGCGTTGTGCCACGAACTTGTTAATCGTAGGGATTTAGCGGAGGAAATTTGTTTAAAAGTTTGAGTTAAATCTTTTCGTATCTTGGAAAAATCAACGGAAACAATTATAACAAGCGTTCACTTAAGCCATTTTCATGATGGCGCCATTTGACTGCAACTACCAGAATTTCATTTCGTTTTCCTTTTGAAATTCAAATCTTGTAATCCATGCAGTGGGGAGCAAAGAACAATAGCTTTAATAAGCAAGGAGAAAACAAAAAACTGAAGGATTCTGGTATTTTTAGCCAAAAAAAGGCCAAGGTAAAAATGACCCATAGAGCTTTTTCATTCACGTGACTACTGGCTATATTGGTTTACTGAAACAAAAGAAATAGAGTTCAATTTCCAGTGGTTTAGTTTAGGACACCAACATGGCCGCCGTAACGTCATGTGAAAACACTCTATATATTAGAATTTTAAGAATTTGATTTTATTAAAAGAAATGATACGGGGTGGTAATTGTAAAATTTATCATTTAGGAGAAGATATTGATAAGGGACGCCGTTCGACTGTAGTTCTTTTCCCGAATTTATAAATAATTGTAAATATGGATAATTTATTTTACTTGTAAAACAAATGTAAAGTACGTATTGATACAGGGCGCTAATTATAAATTTTATAATTAAGCGGAATTGTGCCTTTTCTGTCCTTCATTTATCAATGATTTTAAATTTGAAGAATTTCGTTTTGAAAGAACTGAAAAGTACTTATCGACATTATGCGATAAGCGAAAATTGTTATTTAGCAAAACTAGAATTGTCGTTCTTTACCCTTATTTATAAATAATTGTTAATTTGAAGAATTTCGTTTTGGAAGAAATGAAAATATTTATTGGTATTAAGGGCCAAACGAAAATATTTATTCAGCAAAAAATGTCGTTCTTTACCCCTATTTATAAATAATTGTAAATTTGAAAATTTTGATTCAGAAATAAATGAAAAGTATTCATTGACATTGGACGACAAATGTAAATTTATTATTCAACAGAAATCGTGTCATTTATTTATAAGTAATTGTACATTTGATGAATTTTATTTGAAATAAATGAGAAGTATTTATTACTTAACGTATACATACTTGTTAAATGCTTTTTCATAAGACCATAATTTAATGATTTACATGTTATGAATTTATCCGCAACTGGTGAATTCTGTGATCGAGAACACCAACAGGGATAATGGAATTGAAAATGCGGATTATAAGCCATCCCACCTCTCAGATACATGTAATTAACAATTATTAACCGAAGTGGAGGTGAATAGATACCTCTTAATGACCGAGTTCGAAGTCCGTATTGTAAGTTACGGGCCGAGTTTTTTCCCGTTGATTTAAGACCCGCTCAACGGGAAAAACGAAATCAATATCCGTACCTTACAGTACGGACCGAGAAAACGAGATTAGTAAGATATTTATTATATCTCTGAGGTTAATCGGGCGCGCGGGAAAGGAACAACTTTCAATTTAGCGGGCCGTACAGTAAAATGAGTAGGGAGCTTAAGCAATGACGACGGCAGCGTCAACGACAACGCCGCAAAACAATAGGTTTAATGGGCAAAAACAATCGCTCTGCACGTGCGTTTACATTTTGGTACATTTCTTTGCCGTCCTCTTTAAAACAACAACGTGAAATGACCAAATTTAAGGTTTTGTGGAGAACGTCAACGGACGACGGTGAATTTTTCATTTTCTTTCTTAACTTGTACGCCACTCCTACCAATTTGGTTCCTGGATAGTTCGTAACTTTTGCGAAAAGTTGAGCGAGTTGAAATAATCGCGAAGTAGCACAAATGAAATAAAGTTATATTTTCAGGTGACGTTTTCGTTGCCGTCGTCGTTGCTTAAGCTCCCTAGTAATGTCTAAGCAACAACCGTGGACGATAATCCTTCTGGTATACGTCGGATCAATTGTTTATCTGATCAGCTTAACAAATACAAATGATAAGAGAAGCAGAGACCGATACAACGTAGAATTACGTTTTTTCGGCTGGCCAAACCAGCCTTCTTCAGGTGCAATGAGAATTTACATTGGGACATGTGTTTATATAACAAGCATTTGCGCAATAACGGAACTACGTAAAGCTAAAGCGATTGACGGATGAAAATCAAAGGCCCTTTGAGGCAACTTGTGAAGGTGAATTGTTTTTTTGTTTGTTTGTTGTTTCTCAAAAGCAGAGGGCCGTAGGTTGTAAATTGTCCCATGCATCACTCATGAACTCTTAGTAGATTAAAATTTAAGGTAGAGGAATCGATTCCCAGTGGATGCATGCCATTATCTTCTCCTTCCTTTTCTAAAGGTTACGCAATATGTCGTTAGAAATGCGAAACAAGGGTCACTAAGCTTGCATTGCCGTAAAACCATCAACAGCTAGTAAATTCGGGGGGGGGGGGGGGGGGGGAATTCCCGTTCGTGAAACTTTCTACAGTTTAAATTTTCAGCTAAGGCATCCGAACAGATCAATCTGTATTAGCTTACACTAGAAATAGTGTTCACTAGAGCTGCCCCCGGGTTTGAATAGTTGTTTTTGACGATTTGTATTGAATATAAATATTGTGTATACGACTGTTGTAAATTTGACGTTTCAACTATTTTATTGGAGTTAATATTCATGAAATAGTCAACACATGCTTTGTAAATCTGACAATGAAATCTATGACAATCATACAATATTGTATTTCAACATTGTTTGTGTAATATTTGGAGAAAACATGAAAAAAAAACTTGCAACAATGTATCGCTAGAAAATATCATGAATTACAATCTATTTAATGTATATGCATGTAAACCAGATAATGTAAATCTATTTCAATCATGTAATATTGTATTTCAACTTTCCAACACCACCTTGCGCGCTTGGTAAAAAACTTCTCGAGACCACCATGCGCGCCTAGTTTTACAATACAATACAATACAATATTTATTTTGCCATATACACAACATTTACAGATGGAAAAAAATTAACAAAATTGATGAAAGAAAATAAATGGCGAGAAAACCTGAAAGAAACCACGAGGCTTATAACAAGTCAGGCTTCCTCACTTAAACCTCACGGTTTAAATCAGGAATCGGTTCAAATCGGGAAACCTTCCCATACTACAAACACATTTCTTCCTTTTCTTATTAAAAGATTCCTTGTATATATACACGCGGGGGATTCTAGAGTGCCTCGGCCAAAACCCTGCGGGGGCAACTAATACGCCTTTAAAGAAAGGCACAAAATCTTCTGGGAACACAAGAGTGAACATTTTAGAAATTTTTCTTTGGTGTTTTCCTTGGTCGCCACTGTCTCAAGTTAAAAACACAACTCGAATTCGAATCACGTGTTTGGAACCTGCGGCCAAGCACAGGAAAACGCACGTGATCAAGTCAACATCGGTTTAATTTCTTATTGGCTGAGAAAGAACTGATACACAACACAAACACTGTTCTACAAAATAATGCTTTCTCCTTTATTACCTTATGTCGTTTACAAGAGAAACGAATGAATTTATATAACAAACCAAATGACCGTGAACTGGTCGTCTTGGAGGTTATCCTGAGTATATAATGCCATATATTAAAATATTATTCTTCACAAATGGAATATATAGGTGTCAACGTAATAAATAAATATGTACATCCCATGTATGAACAAAATTTGGGATACAAAATTTAACAAATTACCAGTAGAGTATATAATATATATATATAAGATTTTAGCAAGACTTCAATTATATTTTTGGGGACCATATTTTGGTGTATATTTCTTACTTCTGAGGTGCATTTCTTGCACGTTTTTAGTGAAAGGAAATGGAGAATTTAAATTGCACTATTTAGGCTTTCGTCAGACATTCTTCATCAGAAGGAAAACTACAAGCACAATGGCCTGCGCACAGACGTCTGCTAAGGGAGCCAGCGGTTGTACGCAGAGTAAAGTACAACTACATTTACGACATTTAACTCATTCACTCCGAAGAGGGCTTGAAAAAGAAAATGAATAAACAGCACCATTCTAAAGTTCTGAAGTGCTCCCAGTTGAATGGTCACACTGTAGGATTTAATCAAGACTCGCTCAAGTTTTATTCTGTGAGTGAAGGAGTTAAGTGTACCTAAACCAACAGTTACAAAACACAAAGGTATTCACGTTACTATTGCTCAACAAAAAGCACATTTATGAAACGAACCGGTTGACAATACGTCAGGGAAACAGCATCGATAACAGCCCGTTAACACAAGCGATTTTCTAATGTAATTTCCGTCGTGTTCTCTACTTTCTCGACTCACAGGCTGCAACTTCGAATCGCGGTTGCAGACCCCTGGTGATTTTCGTGCGATTTGGGTGTGATTTGGACGAGCTATTCCAGGAGGTTTCAAGCATGTTCGGAAGTTGGCCAATTTTTTTTAGGAGGAGGAGTGGAGGAGGGAGTGACTCAAAATTACATTTCAGAGAACCTGCAACAATATCTCGCTGAAGTCGCGCTCAAACCGCACAAAAGTCGCAGCAAGTATGCATGAATCATTCGAACATGCAACTTGAGAACGCGCGAAAAGTTGAAGCACCAACATTAAAATACGACCTGTGTACATGGGCTTAACTACGCCAAGTATATACTAGACAAATTGGATAAACTTTTGAGCCTACCGTCGAAATGTTATTAAAAAAAAAGTTGTGCAATATATATTTGCTCTACTCATCTATCTAAGAAAATGCACGACCAAGTTTGTGACTGAAGCTTAGCAGATTACAAATACAGTGGATAAAAGTCCAGTTTTAGTTAACAAAGCGTACAAAATTACTTAAGGTTACAAACAAACTACAAAAATATCAAGTGTAACAGTTCTAACACTTTTATAGAGTAGTTCTCTTTCGTCGGATAGAAAAGACAACTTAATTTACACTTTTTGAAAGTTTTTGGTCCGTTTGTACAACAACAACCGTCAATTAAGCTTTTACATAGCAACAACAAGGACGAACTACCAACAGACTTGAGACAAAACGGACGCCAATATATTTTTTTCAAGCTTTGTGTACTGTGCTCACTTTTTTGACCTCATTTCATGAAGGGAACCGATTTGCCTTCGGTTGTTCTTTCTCCCAGAGCTTGTGAGGAGTATCGACTTCAATCGGCGCCTTTGATTTGTACACGGTCTCACACCCAATGTTCACTGCCATTGGGATTAGCTGGGGACTTCACTTGCTTGGGAAGAAGTGAAGGAAGTCGTTCCCTAAAAGAAAGCAAAAACAAAACATTGGTATAAATTATCACTTAGTCGAAATGCAGTCAAATGTGGTACAATTTGGCAAATACTATCCTTTAGTAAATAACCCCCTTCACGCGGTTGGTATATCGGAGAATAAGTACCGAAGATGAAAGATTGTCCGAAAAATGAACAGTTGGCCAACAAGCGAAGCTTCGAGGGCAAATGTGATATTTTGAGGACAAGCTTTCAGCCGAGGGCAATGTCATCCGATATACCAGTAAGCCAGAAAGGGGCAAAAATACGAGCAGTGCTTCATTTTTCTTACGGATAGTAAAGAAAGCTTACCTTGCGAGCGAGCGCGAAAATTGTCTTTTAAGAAAAAAACAGGGGACTGCTGTAGTCTAAAAAGGGGTTTATTTAAATTGAACCCTCCGATTAATTTCTGGAATGCACGCGTTTTGTTGTAGAGACGAAAATGGCCAGTGATGGTAACGGCATCATTGCCGGTAAATAAATGCAAGGTTGACAAGTTTACCACAAGAGGCAATGGTAAAAGCGCGGGAAATGTTGCGTGTGGCAAATCGTTGCTCTGGTCCTGCACCTGATCGGCTGAGTAAACAAGTAAATTGTCCTGATTGGTTGGAAGGAGTGAAACAACAATGGCTTTCAGAAGCCATAGAAAACCAATCAAAGGACATCCTACCTTAACGCCTTGTGGCGTCTTCTCGAATAAGGACTTCTACCGCGGTAACTGTGAAGGTTTAAGCTTCTAAAGCCCTAGGAATAACACACCATTTCTCAATAATCTAATCAAAAATACGTGTCTAAAGCTATATAGAGAAAAAACATTGAAAAAAGGAACACCACCTTAAGCTACAGCAATCAAAAAACGTTTTATGACTTTTTCAATCGTACTGTGTCAGCTGCCGTGTAAATTAATATCCAAATTACTGTTCTCGCATTTTAATAATAATTATTTACCAATTTATATACCGCGTATTTACATGTGCTGATCAATAGCGCTTTATAATCATAAGTTTAAAAGAAAACGAAAATACATTACTGTGAGAATTTTAAGAGTTATTTTAAGTGCTCTAGACATGAATAAATTAAAGCTTGGAAACCTAAATGACCTAGTAGGCCATTTCCGAGTTGCTTTGAGCTTCATTACGAACGCAAGGCTGAGTGCAAAGCTCTTCAAGTGAAAACTAGTTTTGTTTGCATGTGAATGAAAATCATGTGCAAACAAACCGATTTTCATATGACAAGCTTTGCATTTAGCCTCGCTTTCACAACGAGGTTCACTACAACTCGGAATTGGCCCATTTTCTCAACTATAAAAAGAGGAAGATGAGCGATAAGAAGAATTAGCATTCAGGGCACTCACCTCCACATCTCTTAGAAGTGTTTGAAACTCCTCACTTTCTTCAAGCCACTTAGGAAATCCTCCGTCGATAGCTTCCTCGATCCTCTTCTTCAGCTGGGATAACCGTCTAATTTCATCGTTCACTTGTAACTAAAGACACGAAAAAACAAAAATTGTTAGTTTTGCTTCCGTTGGTCGTCATTGAAATTTACCGAAACACATCTTTCAACTCTCCTCTCGTACATGAAATTCACGATTGATCATTTGAAAAATCGACAGCGGACTTTTTAAATCTCGCTTCCCGCGACGGAAACAGTAATGATAAATTGCTGATTAAAATCATGGTTTCCTTCAAAATACTTTACAAGAAAATCAGCAGTGCTGAGATCACCTTCATCTTATGCAAATTCTTATCACTAATGACAACAACCAACGCAAGAAGTACTGAGAAATACAGTATAAAGCTTAAGAACAGAAGAATTCTCATGAAAGTCAGTTACAAACCTGTTTGGCTCTTGAGGCCTCGAGGTGAAGTTCAAGATCCATCGCTGTTCTGTCGTTTCCTTCCTCTAAATGAGGTATAAGCTGCTGATATTGCTGAATTCCTTGCCATGACATTGGGCGCTGCAGGCAAGAAAATACACAACATTAGCCTAAATATCATGCGATTATCCGCCCAAATATTTCTCGGATAGGATAACCCATGACCCAATGCAAAATGTAGTTGTTAGGTAAAGTAAAGTAAAGACCGTATATAGCTGAACAATCAATGTCTGCCCTAAAATTGTAACTGTGGTAATTGGAATACATGCTGTCCAATTTGAAACAATCGGATTCAATGAGTCGTTTGACACCCAGATTGGAACCGCACTGCGCTCCTACCTAGATAGGTTTGCTCGTCCTTGGGAATCTTCTCATCCCACTTATTTTGAAATTGGACGGCAAACAGTCCTGCTGCATATACCAAGATAAGAATGAAGAAGATGGTACAGTAGATGTTTCGTGCAGCTGGCCTCAGAATCCGTTCACGAAAGTAGAAACCAGTTCTACTTTTTTAGCAGTTGCAACAAATTGTCTTGCAAAAGCGTTCTCGGTTGGAAGTCATGCTATAACAGGCAACGTTTCATGCAATTATTCTCGCACTTATCATGGCTCTACGAGATATACAAGACATAAATCTCTTAAGGTGGGATTAAACCTTACGTGTCAAAGCCTCGAGGCAACTTAACATGCTCTGGAATTGGTTCAGGTAACTTCACGTTTCACAATTTCTTATCGGTACCCAATTTACCTTTTTCCTTCTCATGCTTGTTCGTTCCACGGACATCCTTACAAAAGGACTGACGTCTGTTTTGCGAGTGGTACAGTCTGAGTTACTGCGATTTAGGTTGATGTCATAAGACATACGGTTCAGTGACATCATGGGAACCTCGTCGTCTTCTCCCTTTAGAAACAAGTTACAATAATTTGAAATAATTTCTTACTTTAAGCGACCAGCTGTCCGCCTGAATGACTGACGACTGTCTGACTGACTGACTGACCTGGAGACCAACCAACCAAACGACTGGCTGGCTGACTGCTTCATTGATTCACTGACTGACAGACAGACAGACTGAATGGCTGACGACTGTCTGTCTCACTGACTGTCTGACTGACTGACCTGGCGACCAAGCAACCAGACAACCGGCTGGCTGACTGCTTTATTGATATTTTTTATTGATTGATTGATTGATTGATTGATTGATTGATTGATTGATTGACTGATTAATTGACTGATCGATGATCAATCGATCGCCGTTTTGCGGTTAACTCTGCCTATTTTTTTTTTAATAGCCGCTCTCTCCTGTGCTTCAAAAATTTCCCGCAATTCCTGCGTTCGAACTAACGAACTAATACGTATAATACTTGACCGTATTCTGAAGCGTATTAAAAAATATTACAACGGAGAAAAACGGTGCAACATTTTTCAACTTACGTGGATTGGAAACAAGCCCAGTGGTTGTGGATCGGAAAACTTTCGCGTGTATTTTGATTTCGCCAGCGGAGGTCTGGGGCGAGCCACAGGCGATCGTTCAAAGTCGCTGTCTCTATCTTGAAGAGAGCCACCGCTGATCACACTATCGCCTTGAGACTGCGCTCTTTCCACCGGCTTTCCAGCGGTGTGCTTGCGAATAGGAAGGCTCTCCACAGGATGGTTGAGCACCTCTTGGCTTACTGATCTAAAGGGCATGCGCTCGAATGCAGCCGCTGATTCGAGGCTGAACGTCGAGCCTTCACACTAATCCAAAGAGAAAAATAAAAAGGCAGATTTAATTTATTTCGAAAAATCAATGGAACCACAGTCTATAACAAATTAAGACAAAAATTTTGGTTTAGGGGATTAAAACGCCATTTGCGTTTACCTAACTACAGACCACAAACTACAGCGGAAGAAAGAGTCCTGGGACAGCTCCTATTTTTGAACATTAGTGTAAGAAACAAATTACTCACTACGACTACTACGATTAAGAAGATGAGCAACTAGGAAAAGCATCCAATGATCTATGCATGGCATTTATTAAATTTTAATTCGAATACTTGACTGACGCTAGCACTAATGATAGAAATTATGAATCAGAGAATTGACTCTACAGTGTTAAATGTTAAAAATAAAAGTTGATCAAATCCGGAGGTCGAAGGCTTTTTCTTTGCCTAGTGTGACATACACTGCAGTTTTATTATCTCTTACACTGTCCTTTACCTAGCGAAAGTCGCCTGATCGAAAGTTATGTTGTTCTCTACTTAACGGGTGTTAAGATCTAATACATGAAAGACCAATCGTACTTATGAACGCAGCTTATGCAGTTGCGTATGGTCCACCGTCACGAAATCTTCCCGAACAAGATTGGAGGTGAATATTAATTAAAAAGACGTTGATAAACGTATTTTTCAGTGAGTGACACAAGCGTACTTGCAAAAAGAAAATTCGGGTTCTCCCAATACGATGGTTGAAAATACATCTACTATTTATTCACCAGGCTTAAAACATAAGATCACCTTTCTTTCATATAAAAAGAAGTTGTTTTTTTCCTTCAAGAAAATTTACAACTCACCCATGAGCTAGGTCGCAAATTGCCTCGTTTTGATTCACATACGCTCTCCAGGGACATGGAGGCAATCGAAGGTACCGCAGTGGTGCTCTTTCGTTGATATTTCGCTGCAGCGGATTGAAAGAACTGCAAGCAAATGAAGTTCATGTCACCTATTTGCTTTGAACTTAGCCAGAGCAAATCGTACCCTGTGGTAGGAAATGATGGCTTGTTTTTTGCTTCGTGCCCTATACATTGTAGATTTATGCTTTCACTGCGTTTTGTTGTGTTTTTTTTTTCGGGGTGCGGAGGAGGGGGGGGGGGGGGGTCTTTTTTGTCCTCATTCTTGGAATTCGCCGCACCCGGGTAAGCTGGTTTTCATTTTACGACAATAAATTGAAAGTCGCAACCTACTACCATGGCAATTCTGCTCCTGTCTGTTAAAAAGAGGATCGTTCCTGAGTGTGTCAAAATTTCCAATTATCTTCTCTTTTTTCTTTTTTTTTTCCACTTACCGCGGAACTCAAAAGGTTGTACCAACGAAATCGCACGGGAGTTTTGATGCTAAAATCCGCCAGGCTGATTTGTGCTCCACCCTTAAAAAAAGTTCAAAAATAACGATTAGTCAGAGAACGAAATAAACTGCGGTGATAACTTTCCAATAAAGAGATCACAAGATGAAAGAAAACCACCTCATTTTCATGGTGAGGTTAGAAAGAGACGTACTTACCAAAAGCTCTTCAACTTCAAACGTGTTGACAGCAATGATGTTCACCTGTAGTGTTTTGCTGGTGAGCTTGCTCTACGAGAGACAAAACTGATTATCCTTACAATGACGATACATAGGCAGACATTGAATGACGAAAAAACTGATCTGGTTAAAGTTAGTCAGCGCGCAACCCTTTTTGCTCTTTTCCACGGCAATGTACTAAACGGAATTCGTCTCAAAGTAAATTGTCCTGGTTAGAACTAAACGTGAAGCCACATTCCGTAAAATGTAAAATTTCAAACATAATCTCTCCTCCCCCCGCCCCCCCCCCCCCCCCCCCACACCCCCACAACATACTCAGACGATAACTTCTGATATTAAGCCTTATTGAAAATAAGCCAATGGATTGTTTGGGTTCGCTATTTTAAGCCGTTTGCTTAGTGTTTGAAGCTGGTTTCACTGCCACACACAGCCAATTTTGAGCGCGAAAGAGTCCCTCGACCAATGTCTCCAACTATACGCCCTCCTTGAAAATACCCTCCTAAAAAAACCTCTTAGAAGCACCTAAAAAACGTTCTTTACTGGAGTTATGCGGTATTTTGAGGGCTGCGAATAAACCACTAAAAGTGTAACCACTCGAACGCAAGCAATTTAGCAGTTCTTTCCTGCGGGTGCTGTTAATACCGTTGTACAAGCTGATTCGAAGGTTTGAGTCTTTTCAACAGGTCATTTCTATGGTAATGTTTATTCTGCTGCACAAGGTTGTTCTACGTTTTGATTCCGCGGATAAAATCCTAAAGTGAGACTATTCCTAAAGTGAGACTATTCAAATGAAACCTATTGAGCAGTACTCACATTATCAAACGTTTGGAGTCTGTAGATGAAACCCTTTGCTGAAACAATCATTCAAGTGAAAGTTATTGAGCAAGATTTTTCCTAACTGAAAGCTTACAACGTTTGCGAAAAATTTCCTTTGGTTCTCCCAAGCTAATTGGTTTGTTATTTGTCTTACCTCGGCAAGTGGAATGTGAAACTGCTCCCCAAACTCTGGGTTGTCCTGATAATCACAAGGTTTCGTTTCCAGGACGCAGCTTTCTCCTTGCGCACAAGGCAACATCGCGGCTTTTACAAACACAGTCTTACACTGTGGCGAGTTACCGAGAGCCTTCAAACCCTTGGCTTGATCGATACACACAACCAAAGCTTCACGGCCTGCATCGTACGTCAGTCCAATTTTTATCTGCGATGTATCCGACGTATCTTCATCGAAGTCTGCCGCCCTTGTCCGTAAGTCGCCGTTGCTCTGAGCGGCTTTCAAATTCTCTTGAGATGCGTCGAAGACTCCGCTATCCGCCGCAACGGATTCGTCCGAAGGAGCCGCCGTAACGGGCCGCGTCCCCGTCGGGGGTAGAGGGACCTCGTAGCGTCTCAGCGGAAGTGCTGCGATTGCCGTCTGTGATGGGAGACAGGGGAATGAACGGTATAGCATTGATTGATTCGTTTGATTTGGAATCCGCGTTTAAGGGGCGAAGTCTTTGTTGAACTGGAATACCTTCAGCCTGAGATGAAATGAAACAAAATGTGTAAATAAATCAATTAGATTTGTTCCGGCCAGAGAGGATGTAGGAGCAGTAGAAATATCGGAGGGCGGGCGGGTAGATGGCAAAATAGTCGTTTTGTCTCTTGAAATTCCAGGAGGGAGACGTGGATCGCCTAAAGCGCGAACTCGCAAAAGCGTGCCTTCTCGAGTGAACCCCATGCGCCCATAGCGTTTCTCGCTTGCTCTAGACTTTCTATTCAAAAAGCGGCTGCACGAATGTATATGACAGACCAAACGAAAAAATGCGGACTGTTTTGCAGTCTAGAGGGACATACGTGGAACTAGAGAAGCAGGTGTGATTTCCTAAAAGAGCGCAAAATGCCATATCTGATAGTTGTGTTGCTTAGCGGCGAACGCATTCATGTCTCTAAAGCCATCTGTGCATTCAAAATGGCAACATGCATATACCGTCTCCTTTGCGTCGCCATTTTGAATACCGCGAGGACCTTTGGGTAAGTTGGCATTTTTTGCGGGTAAATTATGACAGCCGCTGGCCATCTTAAGACAAAACTGCCAACAGCAACATTACAGACATGATTTTTTTTTTCCTTTAATTTTCCCTTTATGGATTATATCAAAAGCAGAAATAACAAAGCCTTCTTTTGTTTGTAACAGCAGCCAGACCTGAGAGGATTGCTCACACGAAAAAGAAAAAAACAAAACAAAACAAAAAAAAAACCTCATAAACCAACCTGAGGCAAAGAGCTCCTGTCCGACTCTGTCCCGTCTAAGCCAGCCGTACTCTCTCCTTCGGTAGCGACAACCCGAGCAGTCGCCGGCGAGTGCGTCGGAGAACGGTCGCTAGTACTCGGAGAGATCGGGGGCGAATGCGAAGACAGCGACATCGGGTCACGTGATGACAGCGATACCTGTGACGAGTTACTCGCACTGGGATGAGTTGCCCTACCGGAAGTGGGAGTATAACTCGTTGGGGCACCCGTTGTCCGTACTTCATAGATAGGCTGACATGCCGTGACAGTATCTCGCGACATTCCTTGAAGCATGTCTGTCACTCGTTGGTGTAGTTCTCGCAGATTGAATGCTTCACTACCGCCGCTGTGGTTCATGTCGGGGTAGTTGAGTGAGTTCAAGGAACCTCGGCTGGAGGCTGATAGAGATCCCCGACTTCCGGATAAGGAAAGGGAGCCCCGGCTGGAAGCGGGGGACACTGAGGGCGTGCTTCCCGACAGGCTGAAAGAAATAAATACAAATATTCAATGAATGTTCGTCCACGGAATTTTAGCTGTATTTTTATAGAGCAGATTGTTGTTTCGACGAACAAAATGACAAAGACAAGACAAAACTCTTACTTTCTGAGCTGCACATTTAGCAAGTTAGTGAGTTTGGTTTGTTCAGCAAGCTTCTGAACCAACAACGATTTCTCAGCGAGCAGTTGGGCTTTATCAGCAATAACCTGGTGAGATAGTTCCCGAGCAGAGTCAAGGTCCGCTGCTAGTTTGTCCTTTTCAACTTCGAGTTTTTGCTGCAAGGAATGATATGAAGAATGCATCATTAGCAGCCAGAAATAATAAAAGGTTAGTTGCAATCACCATACAGTCAAATATGGGGCACAAACTTCTGGGAATGGTTTGGCGACGAACAGCAAACATCGAGCGAACGTTACGAAAAAAGATGAGAAAACTGAATCCTCAATGACTGTATTTTTTTTTTCAGTTAGTGACACAAGCATACTAGGTACAACGAAGATTCAAAGAGGAAGATTATTTACTCTCTGTTACAATCGCCCTAGCGATTACTAAATGCTTTGAAATCTTCGGAAACAATCGGAATTTTGAAGTTAGCGTCGGGACTTCCGAACCCACACATGACCTTCGCGCCAACACCGCGAAGGCGGGAAAACAAGAAGCGAAGTCAAACTTGCTCTTCAAAAGTCTGCTTTCGTTCGTTTCTTTCTTCTCTCCCTTTAGGCTGCTTTGGAAATCTCAGTTTGACATTGAATAACTCGAAATGTTTGTGGTGCATAACCAACTTACGTAAGCTTTAATCTGTGTTGAGCAGCAGGTGGTAAGTCTGGCCAGTATAAAAATGGTGCTACCTTGTTTAGCGCAGAATTGAGTGTAAAGTAGAGCGAGCTGACCTAGTGTAAGTCTTAAAGAACATTAATGGAGACATGGAGAGTCGCTGAAAAAGTAGTTTCATCGTTGTTAAAGAGAACCGGCTACTTCCCCCAACCAAGATTCTTTTAATAATACATGATATTAATAGTATAATTGTTCAACCAACTGCTGAGCAGGTTGTCCTTTAAGTTACGTTCATCAAATGATCGGAAAACTTTTGAAGCAGCGTTTTCCGGGAGACAGTGAGTTCCATATTGTTATTCTCCGAAATTAAAAGAAATTTTGTCCTAGGGTAGTGCGTCATTGAGGTTGGTGAAGATTATCGCTGTTCCGAGTGTTACAGCTATGGTTTGTCATCGTTTACAGAAACATATTTACGAGGTTATTAAGAGCAAGATGGGTCAGCTATTGTGCTTCGATTCACTTCCTCTGCAGTCTTTTGTCTTGAGTTGGTGACCGCAACATCAACAAGGACAAGAGGGTCAGTTTCTAAAGAAAGTCCGGTGCTGCGTCGGTGGGGAGTAGAAACGAATGTTTGGTTTATCGACAGAGTTGATAACTAAAGGTTAATTGGCCACCGTAAAGAGATTCGAGTGCTGACGTTTCGAGTGGTAGCCCTTGGTCAGAGCGAATCAAGGAATTGTGGGTTGTATGCGGTTCATATCGCGATCAATGGAGCTACGCTATTGGAATAAATTAGTCGAATGAAAAGTGTCCGTTGATTCCGTATAAAAGAGTGCCTGTTTGGAAGACGCATTTTTGTTCCAAACTTTTGTGGCTTTCGTTTTTACCATGTTGTAGAGAAATGCCACAGACTGCAATGTAAGAATGATTAGGTAGGTTAAAGTGTCGAACGATCGGTTTTTAATTTAGTTTTTTGTGTGTTAAAAAAACCTTCAACAATTTTTTCTTTCCCACTTAAAGCTTTATTAATAGGCCCCTTGTGCCATGCTGGAAGGCGTAACTTTGTCTTCCAACAATACTTCCAAAACTTTAACTAACTGTTGCCTTGGTAAACTTTTTTCAATTATGCTTATTTTTTGTGAGTAATATCAAAACACACTTCAAACTTTTGATTGCGAAAAGATGTTGTTCATGCATCATGCATTAAAAAGAAAGTCATTTTGATCACGTGACCAGATACAAAATACCAATATTTCCACACTGCACATTTTCAAAGCGAAGCGTTATTACATGTGTAGCAAACTAACCGCTAATCATTTGCTGAAGACAAAATATCACAACTTTCATTCCAGCAAAAAAACAAGGTCACGTGATCTCTGAATGCAAGTGGCATACTGCAATGTTTCAGGATGACTTCACTTTTGTTGCCATTTACGTACACTGCAAAGTTTTAGATGGCAGGTAATGTTAGAAGGCCAAAGCAGACTCCTGTTACCTGGAGCATTGGTTATCTCGAACAGTAATTTTACAGTGCTTTTTCCACTGACTACCAAGAGTCCCCGCTTTCTCGAATTTATTTTTGTTTCAACTTAATTTTCGAGATAGTGGGCGTAGAGGGAGGCATGAAAATGCTTTTTTGGGCGCAAACCACTTCAGCTATATAATAAAATAATAACTGTACTACCGAGTAGTCTCGTGGGTGACCAATCCCCTTGGAAAGTACAAAACCAAATTGTCACCAAGGCTGTTTCCTTTTCACTTCTTCAAGTTTATGTAAACACATATACAAAAGGGATCGACCATTAATTGATTCCTTCCATGAAGTTCATTCTGTCCACAACAGACTGTAGCCCCTTTGTCTTTGCCACACATGAAATTGCGTCTTTGTTTTTACTTAGCAGTATCTTGTCTTCCTCCACGCTCCACTGTTCTTTACCAGCTAATTCAAGAAAGAACAAAAACAAATGACGTTTGACAAAGTCTCACACAATAATCCAATAACTATTTCTCTTTGTCATTTAACTTGGTATGTACAGTGTCTCTGAGTAGCAGACGTACTGGCAAGTAACGGTACAAAGAAGAAGAAGAAGGAGGAGGAGGAGGAGAAGGAAGACGAAGAAGAAGAAGAAGAAGAAGAAGAAGAAGAAGAAGAAGAAGAAGAAGAAGAAGAAGAAGAAGAAGAAGAAGAAGAAGAAGAAGAAGAAGAAGAAGAAGAAGGAGGAGGAGGAGAAGGAAGAAGAAGAAGAAGAAGAAGAAGAAGAAGAAGAAGAAGAAGAAGAAGAAGAAGAAGAAGAAGAAGAAGAAGAAGAAGAAGAAGAAGAAGAAGAAGAAGAAGAAGAAGAAGAAGAAGAAGGAGGAGGAGGAGGAGGAGGAGAAAGAGGACAAAATGTTATGGAGATTTCAAAAGTTCCAACATCTGAGAAATAACTGCAAAGCCCTGGCCAGAGTTTTGCAAAACAGTTAGACTCGCTAATGATGAAAGAAGAAAAATAAAAGCCAACCTGAGCCATTTTGTAGATATCTTTCTGCAGCATCTAACTTGCCTGAGGTGACAAGCAATGCATGGATAGTCTTTGGCACTGTCCACTGGGATGCCAGTCTCTGTGAATTATCAATTAAAAAAACTGTTATACAACACTCAAATACAACAAAAAAAGTTCCATTATTCGTCCACTACTCCTTAATCATTAACTTGTGACATCTGTTAAATTTTTTTTAAACCTGTTCAATTCCTCTCTCCATAACCCCACACACCCGTCGCACAAAATATTGAATTCGTTTTGCTTTTGATTAACTGCAAGTTTTAAGTTTTCTATTTGTTATTTACATTCACATAAATTTACATGTAACCTCCAGCAATTGTTTGGTTACCACACTGCTCCTCATTCTTTAGTAGTTGATACTTTTGGTATACATTTTTACCGGTACTACAATGAATTTGAAGTATCAGTCTTTCACCATTTCAAGGCTGTAAGCTAGGGCTGAGGGGAGAGCTACATCCCCTGGTAAAATTCTTTACAGGATCCCGTTGCAGCGTGTGAGTGCAGACACCTTTTCCGATTTTTGTTTCACCCACCGCAGGTGAAACAAAAGCCGGAAAACAGAAGGCGTCTGCTCCGGCTCACAGCTATAACTACAGAGGATACGTACAGAATTTTGTAGAACCATGTAAAATCTTACAGGATTCTTGGTTGATCCTACGCAAGCTCCTACACGATCAGAATACCAAGATTCTTCGAGATCTGTGCAATATCCTTAAAGATCCTGTGAGATCTTTGCAAGACGTTGGCATTGCAAGAACTTCAAGCAATTTAACAAGATTATCCATGATTAGATATTAAGATCCTTGAGATCTATATGCAAGTCTTCAAAGATCCTAGAGGATCTTTCTAAAGATACCAAAAACAAGGCCTGTGTACTATCAAAGCAACTTCCTTTTTCTGCCAGTCCAAGTGCTTAAATTAGTGACAGCAGTGAATTTAGCTTACATCTATGCAGAAATTGCAGACGTGATGTCAGGCAGCATTGTGCAAGAAGCATGCTTTCTTGATACAAGAATCTTGTCAATCTGCACTTCTCTAAAACGTGTTTCAACCGTTACACAGAATTTGAAACAGAACTGCGAGTTTAGTTCTCGATGCCAATTCAAATTTGGCGAAGAACAAAAGTCAGTTTAAATCGAACCTGAAACAATTATTTTCAGCTTCACTCCATCAGATTTACAATTCCCTCAGGGATACAAAACCCTCTTTAAGGAGTAATAAAATAACATCCATGTATGTAAATTATGTATACCTGGATGTTTAACTTGAATTCCTGATAAGGCGTTCTAATCTTCCCATTCATTTGAGGCTCTTTTTCATCGGGTTTTGACGGCAAATTAGCTTTGGTCCTTTTGGCTAAAGGCCTCTTATCTCCATCTTCACCAGCTGAAGGTCTCTTTAAACCTTCTCTTGCACTTACTTCGCCATCAAAGTCGTTTAAATCTTCTTGTTGATCCATTGGCTTCTGTCTTCTTGTTCTTACTGTCTTTTGATTTTGAACATCTTGGCTTGATGACACTTTGTTCTCATCACTGGCACTTATTTTCCCTGTACCCTCGTTATCAACTTTTTTGCGATCCTTTTGGGCTTTGGATTCCGCAGCTAGTCGGAGAAGATTTTCATCAAACAACTTGTCATAATCTACATCTTCGCCAGCACTGCTTTCATCATCGGCGCTATCACCACTTTTAACATGTGGCAAATTATCTTTAAAAGAAAAGCAGTATAGGTAACATGTTATGTGTACTTTTATGTAACATACGGTGCAGTTATTGCAACATGGATTTTTCAGATATCCACATAATCATGCATTAAGAAATACAACTAAAAGTAACATTTGTATTACTGCCCGAAATAATTATAATTTATCTTAATACATCTAATTATTAATTCTACGTATATGACATGTAAATTTGTTTTTCTTTGTTTATTTTGGACAGCTTTTTTGAATAGCTATTTTTGTGTGATTTTTACCCCCCTCCCCCGCCCCCACCGGCCCCAGTGATGGGCATTAAGGATGAAGTGGTGGTGGTGGCTTTGTTTCATTAATAGTAAAAAAAAAAAACAAATATTAAAAGAATTTGTAAAATTTATCACATCACAGTTAAGCCCTTTTCTAACAAATGCTGTGGGTTCACTTTAGCACTTTACCATACCCTGCAGATCTATCATTTGTGTCATTAGTACTAGTAGCACTGAACATTCATTGTACCCTCGGCATTCACAATCTCATACTGTAATAACTACCATAACCACCAACGGCCTGATCCCATCTGGCCTTGTAGCTCACATGATAGAGCAACGGTTGATCAAATCTGGAGGTTGTGGGTTCGATTCTAGATCTCGCCGAGGTTGAAGAGTTTTTCTTTGACTTTTGTGGTCCCCCACTTCCTCACTAGAGCTAACACTCAGAAGGGAATTCATGGGTTCACTTTAGCACTGTGACATTCACAGCAGAGTTAATTCTCTGATCCATCATTTCTGTCTTTGCTAACTTACGTATTTCCTAACTTCTTTGTAGGCAACCTTTATAAAAAGCACATGTACTGCAACGGTATCATAGAGGTCATGTGTTTAAATTGCTCTGAAGCCAGTTTTTTTTTCAGGCTTTCTTTTCGCTTAAGTTGCGCACACACTACAATGGTGTCTCACAATTTTATTTATTCTCGGTAGATAGTCAGCCAATGGCAGACCAACACACAGCCAAGTCTCAACAACCTATTGGTCGACACGTGCCAAGACTTGCTTATTACAAGTTGAATTGTTGGCCGCTTATCAACCAAGAAACCAGCCAAGTTATCAGTTGCCGCATGTAGAACAGCTGTGTGCAATGAACATGATCAAAACTCCAACTACAAAGACCCTTTTATAAGACTCAAAGGTGTTGACTTGCTACAAAATTCAAACTTGTCACCTGAATACTAGCATATCAGCTGGGATGGTAAAAATGAACTTTTTCAATAGCTCAAGCCAACTCTCAGCTTTAGTCATGTGACCTGTGTTCTCTCCCAAAATTTGTATGTTGGTTTTTCAGTTGGCTTTCAGATAGGTGTTGATCCATTAAAGGCCAATACATCAACCAATACACCACATATTATACATAAACAGTCTTGGTGGATCCTAGTGCCAGATATGTTAGATCAAACTCATCTGGCAAATTGGTAAACACATGGCTGACACTTCACTGAACAACCCATGTGTCAGTTGATACTGATACGGCCAGCTGATACATGTAACTTGCTGATCAACACTCAGATGAGGACATGTCTGTCAAAACTTGGCCAATACTTTGCTAATGCGTGAGCAACATGTTGGCAGACATAACAGTCAAGAATGGGCTAACACGCTGACTGACTCCCGACTAACTAACAAACAGCCAAGAGATTTATTGAGGTGAGCATCAGCCACATCAGTGGATCTACTCTTAATCAATACTCAACTGACAACAATATTAGTCAACTCTTGACCAACACACCAGTTGACATGTGAACTGTGGCCACCTGGGCCCAGTTGTTCAAGGCCGATTAAGGTATATTTACTAATCTGTAAGGATTAGTCTAAAAGATTTTTGTCCCTTAGTTTTGCCTCAGACTTTCCTTTACCATTAGCTTAAAATGAGCATTTAAAATCATTTTTAATGAGTGAGATGAAAACCTCGGTTAACTTTTAACTGTGATTTAGCGTTAATTGGCTTTCAAACAACCCGGTCCTGTTGCACATATGATTCAGAAATTTGAGGTAAAATCAAAAGGATACATGGACTTCTTACCAGAAACTGTATCCTGTTCTACTGAATCTTTATTGCCAGCAACAATTTTCTTGTTGGGACTTGGCCTTTGTGATGCCGTTTTCCTTGATTGACCTGGAAGCAGGTACCATACAGGTATCAGAATAAAATTAATATGAAGAAAACTCAAGAACTTTTTAGTCATTGTTTGTTTACCGTAACTGCCCTGGGCGCTTATTTAATTTTGGGCCAATGAGAGTGGGAACTTATTCGAGGTGGGCGCTTATTATTTTCCCAACATTTTCAGGAAGAGAAGACATATTTAGAGAATAAAAAAACTAGGGATATTTATTTTGCATCAACAACACAAAACACAGTTGATACTGATATGTATCAGTCGATACTCATATGTGTCAGTGATACTGACATGGGTCAGTTGATACTGACACAGCCAGATGATAGCTTGCTGATCAACACTCAGATGATGACATGTCTGTCAAAACTTGGCCAACACTTTGCTGATACTTGACCAACATGTTGGCAGACATAACGGTCAAGAATGGGTTTAACACACAGACTGACTCCCCACCAACTAACAAACAGCCAAGAGATTTATTGGGGTGAGTGTCAGCCACATCAGTGGATCTACTCTTAATCAATACTGAACTGACAATAATATTGGTCAACTCTTGACCTTCACACCAGTTGACATGTGAACTGTGGCCACCTGGGCCCTGTTGTTCAAGGCCAATTAAGCTAATCCTGGGTTAACGTGAACTTGGATTCGGGTATATTTACTAATCCATAAGGATTAGTCCTTAGTTTTGCCTCAGACTTTTCTTTACCAATAGCTTAAAATGAGCATTTAAAATCATTTTTAATGAGTGAGATGAAAACCTTGGTTAACTTTTAACTGTGGTTTAGCGTTAATCGGCTTTCAAACAACATGGCCCTGTTGTACATATGATCCAAAAATTTTAGGCAAAATCAAGAGGATACATGCACTTCTTACCAGAAACTGTATCCTGTTCTACTGAATCTTTATTGCCAGCAACAATTTTCTTGCTGGGACTTGTCCTTTGTGATGCTGTTTTCCTTGATTGACCTGGAAGCAGGTGCCATAAATGTATCAGTATAATAAATTATTATTATGAGGTTAATCAAATAAATACGGTAAATGAATGCAAAGAAAACTTCATTCATACGTAATGTGACTCAAACTCCTTTTTCAAAGTCTTAGCGAAGTGTGCACAGCTCCGGATACATTTATAAAGCGCCGTTATGCATAACTGTGTGCATAAGTTCACTAACAAAGATGAGCACAAATGGAAAACATTTTCCATTTTCATATTCAGTTGGAGTCATCATTAAAGTCCATTGTTAGGAGCTAAGCAAGCAGCTGCTCAAGTTTTGCTTGGCATTGGCATGGGGACCCACCCCCTTTTTTATTTTCTTTGAATGTACCAGATGCAATAAATAATTATGCACAGTTTAAAAGAAAGAATCACATCTTCTTTTTCAAAGGAACCACCTTAAACGTCAACCTGATGCTGGGCAGTGACAACCTTCGTCCACTGATTGTGATGGTAAGGTCGCCATACATGTTACTCAGGTTCCTTTGAGTGGATACCTGGAGCTGTTTTCGTTTAAAAGACTTTAAACATAACAACCTGATTCATAATAGCAAACTTACTTACCAGCTTCTCCATTAAGCACTTTCTCCTTGAGATCTACTGCTGGTTTAACTTTCTCAGAGTTAAATAACAGCTTATTAAAATCTCTTGGTTTTTTACGGTTATGCAAGACTTTTAAATAATGATCTCTCATTGACTGCCATGTATGAGTGGTAACCTACAAAATAATGTTAACAAAAACAACAAACATTAAATACAAAAAACTTCAAATGACAAACCAACATAATTTAGCATACATATAACTTGCACTGGTTGCAAAATTAAGTGGATCTCATCATTTACAATTTTTCTTTTCTTTTGACAAAGTATAATTTATTCAACATTTATCCTGTAAAATCATGTGGCATATTGCCTGATACCTTAGTTGGCTACAATGTAAAAATCAGGTGATATTCTACAAGATTGAGAGGGACAAATGTTTTGTTGTTTAACATGTTGACAACAAAGAAAAGCTGGAGACGGTATTTTTTTGTTATATTCTTCTCCCAGGCACAATAAATTTACCTGTATCAGAGATTATCAGTCAACACATTTTAACACTGCTCAAATACATGTATGGTCACAGATCACTGAATACTGTATTCATTGTCCAAAGTCAACAGAATTATTCTGCCATAAAGTAATTTTGTGTGTCACGGGGAAATTAATATTTTTGTGACTTCATATGGGAAAACCCTTTCTGTAATAAAACTGTGTTTTTGTTATCAATGTGTTGAATAATAAAACAATAGTTATTCTATTCAACCTTGCATAATATCTTCTGATTTTAGCCAACTTGACCTACATGCACGCCCTTGTGGGCTAAATATCAGGTGATATTCCGGCCAATTTCACTGGATAATATTGTTAAATATACATATTTGTGAAGAAAAGATGAATGTTGACAGAATGCAACATGACCATATTCAGCGTTCCAGAAAAGTTCCACCCTTGAGGTTGAAATTTCAATAGAAATATTATTACAGTGCAACTTATGACTTTTTCTATTGCTTCCACCAATTATAATTCAATTTGCTGAGATCGGGAAAAAGTCACATAGGCTAAGTCTTGGAATTAATTTTAAGCCTCACAATAAAAAAATAGGTAAGTGTACAATGTACCTTTTTAGATGAAAGTTTGTGATTTTGTAGGTCATATATTTCACAGCACTTCAATTTTTCTATAAAATGGGTGAGGATTTGGAACTTGGTGAGGAGCCTTCCCGTACAACTTCATTGCGCACCCCCACCTCACCCCGCTTAGCAATAAAGATTGACTCTGTACATGCTACCTTGGCTTTTGCTGCCTCCTTGTACAAATTGTTTCCTCTAATGGGATGAAAAACTTTATGTTCTTTCACAAATAACACGAGGGCCAAATCTTCATCATGAGTATAAAGTTGTCTTCCACCTCTAGCCGGGCTAAAACAGTAATAAGACATTTCAATATGGTAAACTATTGCTGCAGTCAGTATTACAGTGAAGCTTACTCTTAGAAGGCAACCTATGTTCATTATGAATGGCCAAGGTTTGGACACAGCCATGGAAACTCACTCCTGCATACTACTAGCTGTATGCAGGATGTTTGTCCCATGAACCTAGTTTAATGGCCTTAGCTCCCATGAGTCTCCTGTAGCTCAGTGCTAGAGCATCCAAACTAGTGATCGGAAGGTCTTAGGCTCGACTTCTGATAGGAGCACTTGGATTTCCTTTTTTCTGAGTATGGCTGTGTCACTTTAAATAATACCTCATTCTCATTCACCATAGGCCTTATGTGCCACATGGCATGAAGTGGATAGGTGAAGGTGAAGGTCTCATTCACCATAATATGTTAATAATTTGGCCTTCAGAATGTCCTATCTCAATAAATTTACTAACTTCAAGTCTGGTTCTGGTATCTCATGGCCGACACATTAGGACAATTATGTGACATGTGATGTATGATTGCAGACTCTTTTTGTTCTTATGTACAACACGTGTATACATTGGAGGCACGGTGTTGCAGTGGTCATTGTGTCATATGTTTGATCTGAGGGTTATGGCTGGAAGATCAGGACGTAGTGGTTTAAGGCTACTGTAGGTTGGTCTCTGTATTGCTGTGTTGTTTTGTTACAGACAAGAAACGTTGCTCCACATTGTCTGTCAAGATTCCCCCAGGTAATCCTACAATGGACTAGCATCCCAACAGTTGTTTCATGCTTCAGAATGTGGGTTAAGCTCCGGCTGTGTGGGCCACTTAGGCTTGAGTGCACCTTAACCTTTCAAACACATACATGTACATGTACACATGTATGCAGATTGCCAACATGATCATAAAGTTCACACACTGTAAACCTTACTCATTATATGGAAATTGCCTACTTGAGGGGGACGGCTTTCCTCAGTTGCCCTGTAAGCTATTAGTTAAAATGAAGAGCAATGATGACTTCTTTGGAACTTACCCTGACACTTTATTAGTAAACGAGCTAATTTTTCCCTCTGGTTTTGAAATTTTGATGGTACCACGTGGGGAGGACTTCAGTCTTCAAAATGAACAGATAAACAAACAAGACATGACTTTATATTGATTTTACTTCTCAGAGACGGACATGGGCCCTTTGCAGAAAACGGTCACATGGTACAAAAAGCACTTTGCTGGATGGCAAGCTACACACTGGGACATCCAAAACAAAGCGACTTCATCCAGTCAAATTTGAATTTTCTTTGCATTGGATGTCCCAGTGCGTAGCTTGCCATCCAGCAAGGTGTTTTTTTGTACCATGTGACCGTTTTCTGCAAAGGGCCCATTGTGTCTTGTCTATAAAAAACATTATAGTAAAATTAAGGTTACCTCTAGAAATGGGGGGGGGGGGGGGGGGCTTATTGACAAGAATTCAAACTTATGCACTGACTTTGAACCTCCCAGCGAATCTTACAGGATTCAACCAGCATAAAATTAATAATTTGTTTACTAGCAACCTGGCATTCTTAGCCCAATGGTTATTTCAGGTTGCCAGTACCCTTGCTTTTCTTTCATGTAAATACTTGTAAAAAAAAAAAAAGGTAAATAAAGTGTTTTTGTTGCTGTTGTTAACTAGTGTACATGTAAGTTTTGCAAAGTTAAAAAGTTAAAGAAAACAAAATGTAAATGTCAGCTACTACATGTACACTTGATGCATTGAACAAACCTATATTTTTCCATGTCTTGTAGTTTATTCTGCTTTATGCTGTCAAATATGTAGTCAGTAGAAAGGTAGCCAGACACATTACCACCACCAGTAGGGTCTGCCAACCTAATGATTTAAAAATTCAAGGAATTCACATTTTGATGAATTTAAAAATCATAGCACAACAATGACAGTATCTGACTCAAGCAGGGAGATGTTGCTAGGGAGCTGGCTGCCGGCGAATTTCATTGCTTGAAAAAGATCTTATAACTGGCTGAAATTCAAACAGAATATAAATACCTGAGGCTTATTTTAAAGGTCTCCCAGTCCAAAAGAGCTGGTTGGGTTTATTAATAAGCATGCTGAGGTTTTTCTCAGCTTCATCCCCGCTCAAGCCTTGAGCTTAGCACTATCTGTTTGTGAGAGGGCTTCATAATGTTTATTAAAAATTATAAAATTAATTAAGCCAGTATAACTTGGCCATGTCAAAGATAACAAAACAAGATAAAAAATGTGAGAGGCACGCGCATAAATGAGCACTTAAATACCGATAAGGCCTCTCACATTTTTAAGCATCTACAGGATTCACCTAGTTGTCGGACACTTTGTTCGTTGTCATAGATCAAGCAACAACACGGACACAATTAAAAATCAAGGAGGCAATGCGTATTCACTGGGAGAAACCCTCCCCAAATCAACAGTTGTTTCATGTAAATCTTAATCTTTTTTTGTAATTAGTTGTTGTATCATACCATTGTTATTCTAATTTTCCGCTATATATTGATCATCATTGTAATTCCATCTGTAAACTGACGATGGCGCAGGAGTTGCCGAAACATGTCTTTAAAATTTAAAAGTCTTGTTCTCTTCATCAAAATGTACAATTGTCTTCCAAATATTATTGCAAGCCATATGGACATTCTGTAATCTGACAATGAGTCTAATCATACAGTAAAATTATACATTAATGTGTTTCCATGTCTTGACACGAAAACTTCATACGGTATTTTACATTGTTAATGAAAACAAGACATTGGCAGCAAATAATAAAAATAATATGTATGTACTGTACAAATGTTTGGTTTATCACGGAAAATAGATTTGAGCATTAGCCCTTTGTCAGAGCAAATCATTTTTTTTATATTTGCTCTGACTCTGACAATTTGCTCTGACAAAGGGCTATTTTGCTTGCAATTTCAGTACTTGAATCTCTTTATGGCACAGTGGTCAATTTACCTTTAGTTCCCAACTTTGTTGATAAACAGAGAAATCATCTCTACTCCCCCCAACACAGTTCTGCAGTTTCTTTAGAAACCATTACCCCCATTTTAATATACAAAGCCAAGTCTCCTATACATGTTTATGTAGCTGGTTGTGAACAGGCCCTCTTTACCAAGATTTAACTGGAAGTTTGAAAAGTTGGTCTTTGTCAAAGAACGAAAGCCAAAGAACACAGAGAAAAGCATTCAGGACTCAACGTGATTTTTTGGGAGACAGAAGTTTATCGCACATATTCAGTTTCAGGCCATTCTAGTATTTCAGTAATTTTGACCCTAAAGTGCAGTATTGTGGTATAATAGTGAGATGGGAAGTCACAGAACAGTTGTTTGTCCCTTGGAGAATACAGCTGTCTTGTGAGCAGTATCCCCTTATGAGACATGGAAACACTTGGTACACTGTAATTTAACTACAAAAAAGAATTAATGTTTGGACTACAATTTTCAGACAATAACTTTGGTTGAAAAACTTTCAGCCAATTTCCTGGTACATTTTAGAGGTTTTCTCTTAAAATTTTCGGTCTAACACCCTGAGAGGATGCAACGTCTGTTTTGTAAATTATTTTGAATTGACTGAATTCATTCCCGCTTAGGCAGTTACATGTAAGTTCAAACACAACACTCTACAGGATGTATTAATTACAAAGTAACTCCTACATGATTGTACATGTACATTTTATCTTCGATGTTGCTCCAATGAATTCAGAACTTGCAGTTTGAAGAAGTAAATTTGTTATCCTTGCGAATGGAGTCTCACGGCAGGGATAGGCATTCAATTTGTAAGCCCCATTATTTTGTCCTACAGTGTAAAAGTCTTAAAATTGCATTTACCGCATTTGAACATTTCCCTTAATTGTAGATAATCAAAAGTGTTCAATGTTTGCACTATGTTTTTATTTGAATGGAAATATTTTTGTACATTTTTTGTATGAAAGTTTACTTGTCGCAACTTTTTTTTCATTAAACTACATGTGTGCATTGGACAAATACCTGTAGAAGAATTAAATTTGGAAGTATTCATAGCATTCAAGTATTAAAAACATGTAGCCAAACACACCCTGGCATTTATAAAATATGCAGTTCTGTATTTGTCAATTTTTGATGTAGTATTGCAGTTTTTTCCTGAGTTTTGAGTAACCCCCAAATACCTCCTCCTATACTGTGTACAAGGTATATTGCTGAGTCACAGACTGGAGCTGGGCAACATTGGTTTGCAAGCGGAGCTCTCTTGCCACTGTGCCAACACAAGACCACAAGTGACAAACAAAATTCAAGCCATTAGGGTGCACTGTGCAGCTGGTAATAAACTATTCACTTACTTGATTGAGTCTGAAAGCACTTTGCTTGAAAGTTCACCTCCTCCATGCTATTATGGGAAAACAAAACAAAAAACAAAAGATCACCAAAGAACAAACTTTGTGCACAAATATTCAGAACCAAAACAATCAAAGGTCAGGGTTTTCAAATGCAGTGCATATTACAAGACAGGTAAGAATTGGTGTTAACTTTAAAAGCAGGGTTCACACTGTCTTGTGTGAGTTGAATGTAGGCTTGAGTAAAACTGTGTAAATTACTGTTCAGATGAGCAGTGCTTTTAACTTTCTGGCGTTCATGTTTATGCTTATTTCATACCAGTTCCTACTAGTCAAGTAAGGTTCAAACTTGTGAGATAAGAATGAAAGTGTCTCTGAAATAAGCAAAAGCACAACATACTGGTTTAAATGTTTGCGTTTGTGCTTATCAGACAACTATAAATGAGGCTTTCTAGAACTGCTGCCATGAAAAGGTAATTTGAAGGATTCTTTGGGAAGAAGGAGATGACTATTGAAAGTAAAAGCCCGACATATTACTTAAGGTAAAATGGAAAGAAAAAGAAAACAAATTTGCTCACCACAGATCACAAACTTATTGTAAAATACAGTCAACTATCACCTTGCTGGCACCTCGCTATTGTACAGACACTCTGATAAGACGAACGGCAGCTAAATCCCCAGCAAAAAAATAAATTACATGTATTTGACTGAAATAAATTCCCGCTATTTAAGAACTCTCACTATTAAGGTCATTCCCCTGTTTTGCAATGCGCAACTCTACTGCGCACAATGGCAAAATAAAACATTACGCTCATTTCTAGCTAACTACTGAGTATCACTCAATCTGACTTGTATCTAACAACAAAATTCTTAATTTGCATCTTGCGTGGAAACAAAGGTGTTTTCATAAGGCACGCCCCAGTACCTTCGCGGAGAAACCAGTTTTGAAGCTCGATTTACCACTGCTTTGTGAAATATCTGTAAAACCAACCCGGTGAACCTATTTTCTCTTTTTAGATTTCTAACCACAATATCATTTGCCAACTACCGTGAAATTTAAGGAAAATACTAGTGTTAGAAATATCAAATTTTGCGCCTAATATCTAGTTAATGGACATTTTGGCCAACCTTCAGAGGTAAGGTTAGATTATTTTGTTGAATATCTCAGTAGTACTGGTTAGGGATGGTTTTCAAACAGATTTCACATTGAAAATGATTTATGAACAGGGAAAAAATTCTATGAAATGAGCGGTTAACTGTTCCCTTCAGAAAATAATTCCTGTTTTTGGCAAATGCTCTATTATAGTCCTTTTTGTCCAAGCATGCAGAAATTACCATATTTCAATGCTTCGTTGCTGAAGAACAAGCATGGTGACCCCCTCTTTTTATTTCATTTTTGCAGTTTACATATAGTGAACCACACATGGGCAAAGTTTAGAAAAAATCTGAGTGTAGGTTCTATTTTAGGGAAATGACCTTAAGGACACTAAGTTGCAGTCCCGAGGGAGCATGCAATAAAGGAAGTTGCCTGTGCATATAAGTTATTAGAATAGTTCTCTTGTGTAAGGCTTAGTTTTAAACTTGCTATCTACATGCTTACATCACTGCTGGGGTATCCAGTCTACGGCAATCGTGATCAGAAACCCAATTGATCAATCAATAAAATTAGTTGATTGGTATTGGGCAATCGATGGCTAATCAACAGTCACACAAAAACTGTTCATTGATTGGTACGATTGGCAAAGCAAGTAGAACACAGTTTTCTCAACTTCTTACATATGCACATGATTTGCCATGTGCCTGCTATTAAAAGCCTTCAGAAAGGACAGGAGAGCAAGAGGAAAAAAAACATCTGGTTAAGTGCACAAGAAGTAAAACTACAATTTTCTTCATTTGCTAGAGTTTTTCTGTCAAGGTACTATGCAGCCACTTTCCTTTTTTTAAAGTTTGTAAAAATTTCATAATAGGACAAAAAAGGAGAGAAAATCAGTCCAGATTTTGAGGTGAATTTGGGTATGGTAATACCTAATCATACCGTTTTGGTACACTTTAGCGACATATCAGGCTTGTTTGGTCTCGCCATGGGTATTTTGGCCCAATTGCATCTCACCAAAATATGAACCATGGTTCAACCAAACTCGTCTGATATGCCACTGGAAGATACCAAAAAAGGTCAATGAGGTATAAGTATACTTAATTGCCATTGATTATCAATTTCGCCTATTGGATACCCCGCGATCACCACACTGCAGGCCTTTGTGACCAGGTTAACAAATGCATGACATTGCAAATATTTTGTCATAGTTTTAGGATTACATTCTGTAGAAACTATTTCCTATGCTAATCAAATCAGCCTACACACAGGATTTACATCACAAATTTCCTTTATGTCACACTACCACTCCTTGCATCAAAATCATAAGAATTTCCTGCCATTGTTCGATTCCTTATAAAAGAAGTGCAGTTAGTTAGTTTAATTCAGTAGTTCAAGTGTTCAAGACCTGCACTTACAAGCTCAGAACCATTTGGTCAAGAAAAGTAACTCCAGTAACCTCAAGTTGGTGAATCACTTCACTTAGGATTTGCTTGCAATCACCCCTTCTTTATTTGCTTTTGTAAATTCCTGCATATTAAATAAATAGGTCTTATCACGGTTTTCGACGCCATTTTGACGAGTAGGCAAACACGTCTGAAATTACAGTGTTTGTATGGGAATCCGATGTCAAATAATTTTCATAAAACATCGCTTCTGAAAAATTCATGAATTGGAAACTTTTAGCACTAGTAAAAGGATTTTAAGAAAAAAAATTGGAGGGATGTAGGTGTGCCAGAAAGCGTCCAGTCGTGTTTTGAACTTTCCATACATTTGTCTGTATTTTTTCCCGCGAACTATTTTTAGTAGCAGTTCCATCTGGTTCGCTGTACAGACAAATGTATGGAAAATTCAAAACACAACTGGACGCTTTCTAGCACAGCTACATCCCTCCAATTTTTTTTCTTAAAATCCTTTTACTAATGCTAAAAGTTTCCAATTCATGAATTTTTCAGAAGCGATGTTTTATGAAAATTATTTGACATCGGATTTCCATACAAACACTGTTATTTCAGACGTGTTTGCCTACTCGTCAAAATGGCGTCGAAAACCGTGATAAGGCCTATTCTATTGTGGCTACAAGTCTGTTTCGTTGTTCAAATAACAACACCAGAACCTGCCTCGGTCACACCTTTATCCCTTGCTACTTTCAAAAAAGTTAAAACAACTCCTTTTAAATAATTATCAATCTTTAACAGTTGTAATTGTGGATTTTTTGTGTGTTGACCCACATTTATACATGTATTTAGCGGGATAATGATACCTTGAATCTTGAGGGAAAGCCTAATTTTTCATAAGCATTGTTGTTCCCTTTAAGCTTTGTCGCCATTTTACCTTGCTTTGCTTTGTTTGTAAATTTTTGTTTCATAAAACTGTATAAGGTAAGCTTATAGATGTAAAATATGGCAAAATAAAATGAAAATAGTTTTAAAAAAACTCCGAGTATTTGATTCGTTCGCGCAAGATCGATCAAAGCTCTTTAATACTAGCTTGTTAGGTCTACAAGCTTGTAAAACCGCTAAATGTACATACATGTAAGGTTCCAGGAAAGCTTAAGTTACATTTAAACTTTGGCTTATTTCTCATAGGTGTCTCTAATTAGTTTACTACTAGTTAAAACTTCAATACCGTACTTGTAAACTTGACGCTACTATATGACAAACCAAGTTCAATTCTTGTTTGTTTGTCTGAATAACAAGGCATTCAAGAATCTCTTACGCGTATCAGTGGCCGTAGCTTGGTTTTCATAGCTGATGGTGTCATGTAAAAGAGCATTGGTGAGCCATCTTCAGACAAAAACAGCGTAGAGCACTTTGGAAACTCTTCTCTGCGGTTGTCCGCCATTTTTGATGTTTCGGGCTTCGCGCGTTTACGTGATGCTGTTATGTATGCCACATGAGACGTCCCACTTCCCCTAGTCCTCCTCCAGTCCCCTCCCGCTTCAAAATTGCGTCATACATGCCACATAAGACGTCTCACAAAGCTCATACACCACCCACACCCCTCCCGGGCATTTATCATTATCATTTTCCTTTCGGACAATTGCAAATACTAAGGTGGGGTTAGCTAATTTTTCCAAAAACCTCATGGTATCGTTTAGACAAGGGTACCAATACCAGGACAAGGCCAGAATTAGGTTTTCTTCCCAACAAGTTAGTATAGTAGCAGAAAAATAAGTTGTTGAATTGATATTAGACTTCACAACATCATCAAAACCAGAGGTTTTAGGGAAGGTCCGTTTTTAGTTTAAGGGGTTTCGGAGGGGAGGGCCATAAAAAAAAAGAAAGAATTTGGGAACGTTGGGGACCGTCAAGAAGGTAAGGTAGGTCAAGACTTCTGAAAATCACACCGATGCCATAGATCGCATTTTTATGCTACCTACTAGTCCCTTACAGAAGCTTACGTTCATTCGTTCGTTCGTTCCTTCCTTCGTTCCTTCGTTCCTTCGTTCCTTCGTTCCTTCCTTCCTTCCTTCCTTCCTTCCTTCCTTCCTTCCTTCCTTCCTTCCTTCCTTCCTAGGCCTTCCCTCCTTTCTTCATTCATTCATTCATTCATTCATTCATTCATTCATTCATTCATCCATCCATCCATCCATCCATCCATCCATCCATCCATCCATTCACTCACTCACTCACTCACTCACTCACTCTCACTCACTCACTGACTCACTGACTCACTGACTCACTCACTCATTCATTCATTCATTCATTCATTCATTCATTCATTCATTCATTCATTCACTCACTCACTCACTCACTCACTCACTCACTCACTGACTCACTCACTCACTCACTCACTCACTCACTCACTCATTTTCTGCATCTCAGTCACAATTGATGTTCATAATGATTCCCCTTTCCACTACATCACTTTCTGAGTCCGAAGTCAAAGTTTCTCCATCAAGTGGATTCCATTGCTCCATGCCTGAAAATATCCGGCTACGGATATGTGCCTTTATAGATGTCAAGTCCTTCTTTTGTCCTCCATGGTATGCCAAGTACAGTGACATTTGAGTGGATGAACTTTCAACGATGCAGGGGTGATTCGGACAGTACAAAAGTGTTGTTATTAATTTATCCGGGTGTTTGTAAGCAGGCCGTGTCAGAAAGAGACGTCATGGACACACAGGCCCGTAGCAGGGGGAGGGGCAGGGGGGGCTTGAGCCCCCCCAGAATTTTTGGAAGTTAAAAAACAATGTGCCAAAAAAGATAATTAAAACAGATTAATGTGCACTGATCAATCAGTCTAGAACTCTGATGCTGCAAGTGCCTTTTCACAACCTTTAATAATTTGTTTACTACCTGTCAGTTTCTTTAGCTAACAGTTTGTTTTTGTATACAACGGCAACGAAGGCACTCCTACCTTGTGAATCGGAAATAAGAACCAAAATGGATCCAAATCAACCAATCTCAAACCGTGAAAGCTGTTGAAATAAACTACTTGTTTTTTAAGACATCCGCTCATTGATAGCAATATAAATGCCCTTAGTTTATAACAATTTAGTATTCGCGCGTTGTCGAAAGCCACAAAAATACTTCCTCTCAAGAGCAAAATTTTCCTGCAGTCGGATTCTCACTGCCCGATTCCAAATTTAAAAAGAGAAAGAAAACTTTGCCCTCGTTTGCTTACGTCCTCCTTCAAACGTGAAATTAGGAAATTACACGTGGTAGTCCGCGTAAAAAAAAAACGGCAAAGAAATGCACCAAAAAGTGTGACGCAGGTGCAAAGTTATTGATTTGCTTACTAAATCTACTGCTTTTTTTTATGTTCTCGTTGCATCTTAAACTCCGTAATCTGTCTGTTTTTTGGGGTGACGGGCCGAGGGGTGGGGGGGGAAGAGTAGTTTTGTTTAACCATTTTGCTCGGCCCCCCTAGTTATTTTAGCCTTGCTACGGGCCTGACACATGTTTCATCGATACAAAGACTAAAGCAGACATTTTTAAGGCAAGAAGACATTGTTTAATTTCTTAACTCTACAGTAACTATAACTGTAAGAAGTTCAAACAAAAGAAACCTTATGCTCATTTATCATAGTCTCGGACTAGCGGCAAGCAAAGGACGTCAAAGAAGAAGAAGGCTACAAGCAATGACTGCAGCAATTTGGCCAAAGAAGTAAAACTTTTGTCTAGGCATAGGAGGCACAAAATTTTATTAAAGGACTACAGTACAGGGGTCAAACACCGGAAGAAAGACAGACTGATCAAACATATCACACTATTTTGCTACTGTATTTTTGTCATTATTTGAAACTGGTACAATGTCTACAAGTAGCACATTATTGTTACAATGAAAAATAGACAGTGCGAAGAAAACAGGTGTCTGTAAAGCGGGGTTGACGATGTAGGAGAGTTTGTCACCCGGGACACAGAAACGTGTACGCAGGCTAGACCGACAGTTATTCCTACCATCCAACCGCTGTCAAAAAGATTGTAGGCTCTGGAAACGACAATTCCGTTTCTAAATACTAGTAACAATCGTAGATTACGCCCGGTTCAGACGCCGTACTTCACATGAGCCGAATCGAATTCAATGAATTGAGTTCATGTGAAGTACGGCGTCTGAATCAATTCAGAACGACCGATCTAATTCGGATCGGCTTAGCCGTTTTTCCCGCCTGGCTCAGCCGGGAATAACGGCTCTGGACCGGCTTTGATTGATTGATTCATGATCAGACGCCGTACTTCACATGAGCCGAATCAAATGTATAAATTATTACAAATCTGCAATTTTTTTCGGTCATAATATGCTTCAGTGTATTAACTTCGGCTCAATTAAGTGCAGCGTCTGAATCAATTTAGCCAGGATTAATAATTTGGGTCGGTCTAAATTCGATTCGGCTTATGTGAAGTACGGCGTCTGAACCGGGCGTTCGATGTCAACAAGCCCACGCTAATCTCGATCCCAGGCTCTCTCTCTTTGTGATGCAATCCACCCCTGCAAAAAAAATCTGCGGGTGATGCCAGATTTGCGTCTCAAGATCCATCGACCCATCCACGACAAGTCCCATAGAATCTCGACTCAAATCTGTTTTAGGAAGCGTTCTTCCTACGTCGAACTTACGTCGAACGCAATTCAAATTCACTCTCAAACAATAAACATCATTGCGAGGCTTTGGGGAATGAATTGTTGAGTTTATATTGGTTTATTCCCCGGAGCCTCGCAGTTTCAGGCATCGAAATTGGGCTATTTTCCATTGCATTGTAATCTCGTACCCAGATTTTCTCACTCTACACTCAGATCTTTTTGTCAGCGGTCGCCTTGCCAACCAATGAAAAAGCCGCGCTGGCTCTGGGGACGAGAATGAGGGATTTGTCTGAAGGCTGGAAGGCGTCACAAGGCGTCATCACTTGTGCGAGCAATCAGATTGGAATGCTTAACAAAAGCCTCTTCAAAACAGTTGGTCTTCTAGTCAGCGGATTCCTTTTAGTTGAGGTGAGAAAATTTGTGACGTAAACGAGAACGTTCTGTGCAAATTGTTATCAAATGTCCGACCAAATGTGCAGTTATAGCGGCTGATTGCTTTTACTGTGAAACTATGCAAAACCGTGAACACAAGGAAAATTTTTAGAATGTTTATTGTGTTTACAAAGAAAACCAATCAGATTCGAGAGGGAAAACTGCAAGCTGTGAAGGTAATTGTTTTTTGTGGTTTGTGTTTTTTTTTTCTTGTGGTTTAATTTTGCCTGATTGGTCACAGAACAATAGGCGGTTTTCATAATTTGACAGTAATTTCTGCATGTTTTGATTAAGAGAAGCAACAGCCGAAAATACATCTGTGTTCACAGGCTACATAACTCGTGCGTGTCATTGATAGTAAAAGAGTTAAGTTAATGTCAGCTTAACTGGCTTAAAGTTAGTTTGTTTACACAGAGTGTAATGGAGGGATTGCGTCGAATTATAGTAACGCTTTACGTGACAGCGATGGCACGAACGGCGAAGGAATGTTTGGAATCTCTTTTTCAACCACAGATAATTGGTTTTATCGAAAGCTGGATCATTGTCTAATGCAATTCCAGGGACTTGATTGGCTTAGCTGCCACGGTATATGAGCCATGATGATGATAGATTGCCTCGTTAGCTGTCTATCATGCAAATGATATTAAACAATATTTCCTAATAATATTTTACTGCAGATATCCTTTCAGGTCTTAAAAAAATCATTTCCTTTTGCTGATATGGCTTACTTTCCAAAGAAAAAAGGTTGCTGGCTTGTAGTGTGGGTTTTGTTTTGCGTATGCGGTATGAGCTCATTAATTAAGAGACACGTCAATCGAGAAAATGGACTTCCAAAAGATGACAGCAGTCTCAAGGTTTTGCGAGCAATTTAGTTCGAGAACTACAAGAAACAGACGAGGGAAGTTTCAAAACGTTTTCCGCTTAGTGTCCGACCTACATGTAATAGGAGTGGTTAGAAAATGTGATTAAAAACGACAAAAAATCAACTAATTTTCTAGTTTCCTCATTGAGTCATGAGGGCCTGTGTCTGTGGAGCCACTTCTGCTTAAAAAGCTTCTCTTTTCTGCTTGTTGTGTATCTGGCTCAGCTAGGAAGACTTTCATTAAGAAAATGATCCAGGTCTTCAGCAACAAGATGACATGGTGGGACCACTAAGAACTAGTGATTTTGGAATTCCTTGTCATATTTCCCTGATGGATTGTACACAACTGCAAGTTTTGCTATCATGCCAGTTTTTCAACAAGAAGACTTGACAAGTGTTAGGAGAACTTAAGCAATAACAGCGAATTTAAGGCCTAGTTCATACGTCGCATTTCAGTCGAATATAATGCAGACGAAGTTAATACAAGAAATTAAATTTGTCAGCAAAGCGACGTATAAAACCGTTCGTGGAATTCAATAGGCCTTATCACGGTTTTCGACGCCATTTTGACGAGTAGGCAAACACGTCTTGAAATAACAGTGTTTGTATGGAGATCCGACGTCAAATAATATTCATAAAACATCGCTTCTGAAAAATTCATGAATTGGATTTTTCAGAAGCGATGTTTTATGAAAATTATTTTACATCGGATTTCCATACAAACACCGTTATTTCAGCACGTGTTTGCCTACTCGTCAAAATGGAATCGAAAACCGTGATAAGGTCTATTCGTCCACAGGTTTTATCACTGGGGCAGACGGATAAAATGTCTGAAAAGCGTGTGAGTTCAGACGTCGTAGTTCAGACGCATCGAATGCATAAATTTGAAAATACATTAACGTAATATCGATTAGTCGTTTTCTTGAATCTGGAATCGTCGTAGGTTCTCCACACCGAGTTTCACCATCCCATGTTAATTAATCTTCAAGTCGATTGAATTTAATTCGTCGTCTAAATCGAATCTCTATTATCGTCGTCTTGCAGACGAAGTTAACTCGAATTATGTGTTGGTGCGGTTGAGAAAGTTGAAATGAATAAAAATAGGTCAAGTATGCATTTAGCTTAGATTAAGGAATTTAGGTTTTGGAACTTTGACTCCTTAATTGTCATTTGAGTTGAATTATAGTTTCTACAAATAATCTGCACGTTGACGCCTTGGTCATTTCAGACCCGTTTTTCAGATTCACTTCAATGAATACGTCGCTTCATTATATTTACATTTTAAAAGTCGCATTCAGCCGTAAAGGGATCCTGCCAATTTTGCTTTGTTTTCATCATTTAATAAGCGATAATCCCACGCTTTTCGGATCGTTGAATTCGCGCTGAAATACTTGTTTATGCCTTGTTATCATTACTTAAAATACTATTTCGCCAAATAGTACTGTACTTAAAACAGTGCGGTGCCTATTCAATTCGACACCTCAGCAAAATTGAATAAGTTAATTACAGTCGAGCCTTCACTTTTCAAGTTTTGTCAACACGAGAGCTGTTAATTTGCTTTTTGGTGTTAACTCTCTTCGGCTGAGCAATCAGCTTTAAAATATGAATGGTTTTACTGAAATTTCAAATATGCAGCTTTTGTTAAAGGTAGAAAACTATTTAATTAAACGATAGCATGTGTTTCAACAGCTTCTCGCTAACCTTTAATTCTGTTTATACTTCACTAGTACATGCTCTAAGAACCACTTGCTGACTTTATTTATTTTAAGGAATTTTAAATTAAGGTTACTTTAAAAATAACCTTATGAACAATACGGCTTCTTGTGTTAAAATTATATTTTGTAATTTACATCTGACCTTTTCTCAAGGACTATATTTGCAGCAGGATTTGTGCGCGAAATCAACTGAGCCAAAAATTTACTAACCCAATAAAACAAACATTTTAAAGTTTCTTTCAGCCTCTGTACTTTTCTTATGTTACCGAATTCTGAATTCTGCTATTCACGTGCTTTGAATATTTATGATTATGTGAAGTAGTGCAAAAGGTAAAATTACATAAATGTTTGCTCCTGCTTGTCAACGACAAGTCTTCGTTGTACATTTTTTACCTTTTGCACGACTTCACGTAAATATGATAAATATTCACAGCACGTGAATAGCAGTGAAATAGACCGGGACAAATAAAATAAAACCACAATAGTGAATGGTTGCGTATTCTGGTATTAATTTCCACACAGCTTCGCTGGGTTCAGCTATTCGCTGGATCCAAGCTATTTTTAGCGCTTTATCCATGATTTCAAAATCTACCATTTTTAGGCCGCCATGTCTGATATGACTGATAATAGTTCTTGTTTATTTTTGCCGGTTTCCCCTCAGTAGTATGGGACATGAGGGGATCAGCGCCTTTTTCCAAAATATGGTTAATTTTTTTGCGTTGATATTTTTTTAAAAAAATAGAATCAATTATTTTTCCAAGTCGAAATATCCTCAAGGCATTTTCAAAAGAAAACTTTTTGGAATTCTATATTAAAATATCCACAAAAGTGCGTTTAAAAAATCATCATATGGAATCAGGAGTCATTTCGACGCTTGGGTGTTATTTGAATAAATATGGGTCAGGCGAAGCGACGATGGAGTCGCCGCTTTTAATTGCGCAAATAATTTCCCAAGGTCAAACCAATTTTGTTAAAGAAATTGCATCAATGATTTTTTTCCAAATCATAGGCGTTTCTATCAAATTATCATCATATGGTTCAGGTGGAGCGACGATGGAGCCACCGCTTTTAATTGCCGTGTTTGAATTGTAGATGATTTTTCCATTCATCAAAATATGTCAAAGTCATATTTTTAGTTGCTCCATCACATGTATATGAAATTTGGTTTCCATTTTCGCGAATAAGAATGCTTCCATAATGTGCCCTGAAAACAACCAAATAAAAATTTGTTATCACAAAAACATTAGTATCACAAATATCACGTTCTTCTAGTTGAACCGGCTTACCTGAATATATCAGATTAATTGTTTTTGGATCTCGTCTGTATAAACAGATTCCACAAACAGAAGTTACTTTGCCATCATAATAAAATTGCCGATATGTTCTTCTTTTTTTGCAACTATAACATTTGGTTAACTGATTTATTACTTTAATGCATGGACATATATCCTCCATTGGATAATAGCTTATAACCTTCTTCATGTGTTTTTCGGCTTTAATTGGAAATTTTATGATATATTTATTTTCTGACAATTTCTCCATATTATATATAAGCGACTTCTCTTTAAGCCATTTAACTTTCTCGGAAATGATGTAATGCAGTGGGTCTTTCCCGCTTGCGTCTAAATTTAGTCTATTATGTTCAAGGTCATGAGACAGTCGTATGATTTTTTTCAGCGAATCAGAAAGTGGCTTCTGCAGAAATTCAGTTGCAGATTTCCAGAAACTGAAGAGTTTATTGAGGTTGAAAAGAGAAGCAATCAGAAAGTGGCTTCTATAGAATTCAGTATTCTTATCGTATTTTTTCTAAGTTTGATTTGACTGATTGAAACTGTTTAAATATTAAACAGTTTCACATTTTGCATGACAAAGGATATTTTTTGTTATGGAGTTTCTTACACGTATTAAACAATATTGTGTACAATAATATATTGTATAGTAGAATGAATTGTGATTTATGTTCAGCAGAAATTCATAAAGGTTTCAAGGATTTTGGAGAGTCTTGTCCTTTCTGTCATGAGCAGTTTGAAAATCGTAAGTCGAACGAACGCGAACAATGTTGTTGTGATAATGCTTATATAATTCTTGATAGAGGTTATTCAGTTTGTAAAAATTGCGGGCAAGTTGCTGGCTATAAAGTAGTAAACGAATATGTTAATTTCCGAGAGAATTTTTATCGCTTTCGTAAAAAGAGCGTTTACAATCGAAAATATCATCTTGAAAATATAATCGATGATTTATTGGCAGCATCGGTGATATGTGTTAATTATCAACAGAGGGCAAAAATACATCGTATTTTCGTCAAAATAAATAAAATTCTTCCCCATATTAATGGGAAAAGGAAACGTATTATCAGTATAAAATTTTTATTAGAACAAATTTTAAGCGCCATGGGATTAGAACACAGTCCGCTTGTTTGTATTAAGAGTGACCGAACATTGGCTAGTTATAAACAATATTGGGATAGTGTATTGGATTTGATTGGTGGTGAAATAGGTCAGTGAAATAACTTATCATACATCCTTGATTGTTTATCAACAATCGGTGTGTTGTCTAAAATATAATCATCAGCATGTTGTAGTTTTTTCAGGAGATCATCGTCAAATTCGCCACTTCTAAGGATTTCTTTTATAGATATTAACAAGTGCCCGTATCTTTGATAGGCGTAGTGACATTGGTATGTTTTAATGTCAAGATTTTTATGCTTCAAATATATTTGAATAAAAAGTGAAACAGCAGTAGCCGCAACAAGAGATATGCCTGAAGTGGGTAAACTACTGGATATACCACCAGCAGCAATAATTGCAGAACTGATGTTACCGATTAATTTCCATTTTCTATAGGATTTATAAGCTTTTTGTAAATCCACATTTTTTTGTGATATGTTTTGTAATAAGATTTCAATTCATCAACTTGGTCAGATGATAATGTGTTGCTGACATGGTTGAACTCTGTTACATCAATCATAGTCTTTTATAATTATTGTCCATACAAAATTTTATGATTTTTTAAGAGCTTCATTAATCGTGCTGATTATTAACGGTTTTACTTTAGTACGCATCATATTCTCCAACAGTCCTTTGATGTCAGAATCCAATTGCACCAAAGATTGTCGTATACTATTGTCAATCAGTGGTTTGATAGTATCCTCTGTGTGGCTCTGGAGTTGACTCAGAGATATTGCATGATTTGGTTGTGTTCCATCTTTGATAATCAGATGACGGTCTTCTGTGTCAAGGTGATCATCATCATTGACGTGAATTGGCTCTCTTTGTTTGTAATGAGTATCTATTTCTTCGTAAACGACAGTATATTCAATCTTGTTTCCGTTTTCATCTAGGATATGGTTTTCATTTTCGTCTTGAACGAATGGCATTATAATATATTATTAAATAAAATAATGGACGTCAAATATTATTTCAAATTTCATGTTATTTCCATTTTGAAGTTCTATTTTATTGATGCTTGGAAATGAATTATCAATATTAATTATTACATTACGATTGGGATCATATGTGAAACTATGTCGTGAAACAGTTGTTAAACCTTTCTTTGTGTAGAAAATAGAAATACTGTCATTACCGGTTCTCGATCCATGAGTAATGATTTTGATTTTTTGTATTTTAATTTTATCTGATCTTGTGAAAGGTAATCCATTTATTGTGAAAACTCTTGAACTACTAATAGTGCCATAGTACTGAATTGAGTTGGTTTTGATTGATTTTAGCAAATATATTTTTGTTACAGCCTCTTGATCATTGGTTGGATCTTTTAAACCTGTAATTTGTTTGTTATTCATATTAATATCCACCTGCATTTTCATCTTATTATTTTCGAAATCAAACATCTCATTTGTAAAACCATCATAAACTCTTGGATCTACACTATCACTCCATCCTTTGATTCCATAAATAACCAAGTATCCTTCTGGATTTTGGACTACAGCTCTACCATGAATTACCAATGTTATACGATCAGGTGTGGTTTTACTGTTGTTATTAATCTGAACAAGAAGTTTGCCATACGTGTCAAATGCTCGATAGACCTGTTTGTGAATATAGACAGTTGTTCCCTGAGTTGACAATGATACATTGGTGGATTCAGGGAAATAATACTCGAATACCATTGTGTAGGTACCAATGGGTAATGGATAAATGTTGAATGAGATACCACTTCGATAATCATTAGACCCATCAGCATCCTTGATCATTGTGATTGAATATGCTTTCTTATTTTGGTGAGCTGATTCTCTGAAATTGTTTTCAAACCCATTTACCCTGATATTATATTCTGAAGCTGATTCATCTGTATCGTACAGGTATTTGAATTCGTTTGTTTTGTGACTGCTAATCAAATGTGATTCAGCAAGTTTATCTTCAAAATACTTTTTATTTACACCGTCTTTATTATTGGTTGGCTCTTTAACATTTATCAACTTATGATCATCCAAATTTAAATCAGCAGTCATTGAATTGGTCCCATCTCTTCTCAGGGTGGTGTTCAAATTGGTATTAACTAAAGTTGAAACAGTATTGATAACATAGGTATCTCGATTGTCAACATAGTTTTTATCAGCTTTGAGATTCAGCTCAGCCACCCGAGCAGCAGCTGATGGCTCGCTCGATAATTCCAGAAATTTAACTGTATGACCACGCATGTCTAGATCACCATCCAATGCATCAGGTTTTAGACGGTTAAGAAAATTCTGATCAACGTAGTATTTATTAACAGCATCAGTATTATCAACAGGTGGACCCATATCTTTTATCAGATTGTGATCCATATCAAGATCACTATTTGAAACTTTTTGTTGGTATTTAGTATCACAAAAACCCAAATTGACAACATCATAGGTATTTTGTATATTAGCACCAAGATTGGTGATTTGTTTATTACCCATATCAAGGTTACCAGTCATTGGTGATGATCCATCCTTTTCCAAATAACCTGATAAATCAGGCGATGGTATCTTTTTAACAGAATCATCAACGTACTTTTTATTTGCTGCTTGATCGTCATTATTAGGTTTTAAAACATTAATATCAAAAAATGTTTTCCGTCCGGTGATATGTTGTTCTGTTGATGTAACCATTATTTCGCTTTTAGCTCGTCCACCATGACCATCAAAGTTTTTCAAATCTGGTATATTAAAGGGGCAGTATCATGGGAGATCGATGGGAGATATCATGATTTTCGGCCAAAATTCACTAAATTTAAACTTTGAACACTGTGTTAATTAATTTCTCAATCGCTAATTTAAAGAAATATTAATAGTGATTCTGAAACGAAAGGTTGAACCAAAATATAGTACAACCGGCGATTTTTAGTGTGTTACAACAGCGTAATTTGAAAACGTCCGCCAGACGTTTTCAAATTTGAACCCCTCTATGTCTTGGTCATCTGCCGGCAAAAATATCCGTGGATAGTTTCTTTGCATTCTGAAAGTCTTTTAATGGAATTTTGTCATTATATCTTGGCTGCTATCAACCGAATAGCGTCTTTCCAATTTTCAATGTGTTACTAAAAATAGCGTGATACTGTCCCTTTAAGATGAATGTTTTGATAAGACTGATGCTCGGTCATTAATCGAACATCATTAGAGCTACCAGCGCCGTCTGGTGTATCTTGTAAATATATGCTGTTGGTATGAACACTACCAGTATTGCTGTAAATTACTGCTTTATTATTAATGACTGTACCTGATTGTGCTCCATCCAACAATTGAATCTGACTCTTTGTGACAGCATCATTAGGATCAGTGCCTTGTTTGACATTAACCATTTTTTTGTCTTGTAAGTTATAATCACCATTATCTGTTAGTATAAAACCAACACCTGGAGGACCTTGTTGTCCTATTGATCCAGAACCTGATGTAGAAGTTGTTTCATCATTGAAAATTCCCATTATACTAATTGTTTAGACTGTTCCGTGAAAGTTTCTTTTTACAACTTTCATAGGTCTGTCCACATAGAGAAAAGAATATGGTTTTTTGGTGGCTTTAATATATGTTCCCTTATCAACTCCCAATTCACGGGATATCAGACTCTGTTCATTATTGCTTGGGAAGTCGTAGACACAGAAATGTGAACAGTTCAACCTGATGTCCTTTGGCGTCTTGTAAAATGATTGACTAAGGTAAATAACAGAGCAGTTTTTATGCCGACCTCTTATAAAATAATCGATTAATGGTTTTTGGTTTTTATCACAAATAAAGTCATCGAATATGACAATCTTTTGTGATTCATCATCCATTAAACTCTCAACTGGAACTATCTGATCATTGCTATAAACTATCACATCATAACCAACACTATTTGATATATCATTTAGCTTTTGAATCATATCTTTATACTTTGCTTGTTCTAGATTTTTTGCATAAAGATGTATCTGATCATAGTATAATAATGGTCTCATAAGCATGTGATAAAGAAGATTAGTTTTCCCCGAACCAGTATTACCACAGATAAGCATCCGAAATGTATCATTTGGCATGAATCCATACAACCGTTTGAAATTATTGTTTTCATTTTTATTGTCATAGTTTGGAATATCCATTATACTATTTTATTAGACAATTAAAATGATGGATTTGTATATGATTTCTGAAAGATAAGTTTAGATAAGTTTAGATAAGTTTAGATAAGTTTATGTAAGCGAATAGTATAATGGACTTACAAAGATTAAAACAAATATCTGAAGCCAAGATTAAGGCTGGAATTTTAACTAAAGAGGTAAGAGACACATTGAAGGAATACAAGCATAATAAACAAGATTTACAACAGGGTTTATCAGAAACGTTCAAACCAATAATTAAAGCTCAGGAAAAGACAAAACAAACAATCGACGACAAACAGGATAAATTAATTGAGCAGTTGCAGAAAAACCAAAAAGCAATCACATCAGGTTTGGAGAACATTGAGATGTTAGCAATTCAGCCTGGACAACCACAACCACAACCACAACCACAACAAGAAACAAAACTGCCAATTGGTTACAAACCAGCTATGATGAAATCACCATATGAAGCAAATCTAGACAAGGGATTCGATGATGATGAAATTGAGACAATGATGAAATATAAATTAATTCCGCCTATTTCAGTATTCCATCGTATTCAGGATGGTTCGCTTAATTTTGATGATTATGATGAATACGTTGGTAAGACAATACAGGCAATTGGTAGAAAAAAAGGTCCTTTATCAAAAGGTCAAGGTAAAACCAAGAATCAAGTCAAAATCGATTTATTGACCAGAGAAATCAAAGTGTTGCAAAAATACAGAGATCGGATTGCAGTAATCCCTGAAGGTCTCAAAACCCTCAGTGGTAAAGGCTTGCATACACAACCAAAGCGGAATGCGTATAAGATAAATCAATATGGTCAGTATGGTGGTCTCATGATTGATATCCCCAAATTGATGGGACAATTACGTCTTATTGCATCAAAAGATGGGCAAAAAGTGCTTGATAAGAAGGTTGATTTTGACACCATTGATCTCCTCACAAAGAGATTCAATTCAAAAAAGAAATACAGTGATATAGCCAAAATGGTTTTCAATGAATTAAACCAACTGAGTGAAATTCCAATCCATAAAACCAGTAATAAGTTCAAAAAAATAGGATCAGGAGTTGTCTATTTCAATAATATAAATGACCTACTTGACAGAATGGAACTTCTCGGGGGATCCATTTTAGCTGGGAATAACTCCGTTAAAAATGAATTTTCACAGATTGCCCATAAATTGAATCAACTAGGGACGATTTCCAATAAACAGCTCAATGAGTTGTTGAAGAATTATGTATTCTAATGATATATATGCAAGAACGAGAAATAAAGATATCATCCGTTAATCGTCAAAAAATAGGTAGGAGTCAGCCTGAAGACTTTTCAATCAAGTTTAATCCACCAATTTATCTTGACAGCAATATGAAACATGAACTAGCAGTTAATCGTGTGTCAATGACTTATTCATGGCATAATATCAATAATAAAAACAACAATAATAAAATCAAATACTCCAAAGATAGTGGAGCCAATTGGGAAACAATCACATTTGTTGATGGTATGTACAGTTATGATGATCTCAATAATTATATTACACAAGCCATTAAACAAAACGATGATCAACCAGCTAATGGTGTAGCTGTCAAACTGTATTTTGTTTTATCAAGTTATCGTGTCGTTGTCGAACTTGGAAATAAATGGAGATTAGATATATCCAATTCAAAATTCGGTGATCTGATCGGTTTTGAGCCCAAAATAATAACACAGACTGAATATAGCAGCAAACTTCCAAATATAACCAATAGTATTGATGTCATAAACATAAATTGTGATCTTATAACTGACAGTATTAGCGATGGAGTATTAACAAATACATTAATAATGATTCCAACAGATAATTTAAGAAGATCATTTCCATTTACTTTTGAGCCGAAAAGAGCTTTATTCAGTCCAGTATCAAAGAATATTATATCCGAAATCAGAATAACGGTAACGGATGCATTAAACAGACCCATTGATTTAAATAATATAGATTGGTTTATGAGTTTAATTCTACGTTCAAGTTTTGTGTAATGAAATTGTATAATGAGACAAAGTGAATTCAAAAGAAGATTTGACCCAGAAATGGGTCGTTATGTTAGAAAGAATATTTACGATGAATCAATTGTTGGTGGGAATATATTCACATCAATTGCATCAAAATTATTCGGAAAAACAACCAAAGAATTAGCTAAAAAAGGAGTTAAAACAGCAGCTACAAAGGCTGTTACAAAAACTGGAGAGCATATTGGAAATAAAGCCGGAGATAAGATAGTTCAGTTATTGAGTAAAAAACAACCCTCAATTTTGTCACCTACTAGCGTGTCCACTCAGCCAAAGGTAACAACTTTAAGCGCTAAGCCTAAAGTTCTTATGCCAAGCGTAACAAAACAACTTTCTGATATGGAAATAGCAGATCGAGTGAATCAGATAATATCTGGTGGGAAAATCAGAAGGAGGAAAATTGTGTAATATAATAGTATAATGAAATCATTCAGGAATCCAAAATATTTAGAACGTTATGAAGATGTCTTTTTCGATCTTGAAACACCACTGAATACTGGTGATCCAGGAAACGACAATTCTCAGAAGAAAACCGGATACAGGTTTGTGGTTGACAACACGGGTGAGGTAACACCTTTCGACTGGTATAATGCCAGAATCTCAATGACCTTCAAAGTACAAACAATGGCTAACGCTAATATTGCGGCTGAGGATCATAATGGGATTGTTAATGGATCCCATTCATTCATCAACAACTTCGATGTTAAACTAAATGGTCGGAAAGTTTATGACTGTAACGATGCAAATCAAGCTGTTAATATCAAAAATTTGTTAGAATACAGTAAAGAATACGCCCAATCAACAGCAACAAATGAATTATTTTATTTGGATACAAAACGACATGCTGAAGAAAGATCTGCCGAGGACAATTACAATAAAGGATTTGCTGCAAGAAAAGCACTTCTGGGTCTTTCAGCTGAGGTTCCCACGGAAATATCACTGAACCGTTATTCATTTTTTGAGGCACTACGAGATGAACTTCTTCCTTCAACAAGATTGGAAATAAATCTACAAATTGAATCAGATAATAATCTTATTTGGCAAGCTGGGGCTGCGTGCCGTGTTATGATAATGAGGATGCAACTAGTTGTGCCAAGAATAACTTTCAATTCAGAAGGACAATCATTATACATTGATCAGTTTATGAAACCACATAAATGGACATATCTACGTGAAAACATCGAACGATCAAACAGTACTAGACTACGATCTGGCATATTTACAATATCAACTGGCATCGAACGACCAAGACATGTGTTTGTGTTCATCATCAATGATGCCAATATTGGTGCACAAACGACTAATCCTTTCTTGTACAACACATTCAATGTTGCTAATGATCGAGCACTATCTTCTGCTCATCTGGTTGTTGCGAATGGTAATGAATATCCTGATGTGCACTACAACCCATCAACTAATATGCCACGTGTTTACCGAGATGTACTGAAGTATGTTCATGCAAACAATGAATATGGACAAGGTACACTTTTGAATTCTTCTAATTTCAAATCATTATTCGGGTTTTTATACTTCGATCTAACAATACAAAAGACGGATATTAGAGATGGAACAACTAAACTGGTATTTCATTATGAACTATCAGGTGCCACAAATGCAAACTACTCAGTTTATGCCCTCACTTTATACGAACAAGATGCTGAACTTGTACAGAAAGACGGCAAGCTTTTATTCAGATAAATATAATTTTATCTACACATATCATATATAAGATATGACTAGCTATCATTCACATGGTGTAAAATTGTCTCAAGGACAAAAACAAAAATTAGCAAAAGCATTGAGAAATAATTCAGCAATAACAATCAGATTATCACATGATGAACTAAATGGACCTGACCAACTTATGTTAACCAAAACCCAAATAAATAGATTACGAAAATCAATGGCAAATGGTACTGGTTCTGACATTAAAATATCAAAAACACAGATACGAAAAGCAGTCAAAATGGGAGGGAGCCTTTGGTCATCATTATTCAGTCTTGGTGCTAGGGCACTTCCAGCTGTAACAAGTCTTGCTTCAAAAGCTGCTGGTCCACTGGCTACAGGAGCATTATCTGGTCTTGCCAGTCTTGGTGTCGATAAGATATTTGGAAAAGGAAAACAGGTTGGTGGGTTCTTAATTCCACAAAACAAAGTTGATCAATTGATAAAGTATAAAGATTGGTTGACAAATGAACAAAAGAAACAAATCGTTAATGCAATTCATACTGGTGGACAGATTGTTATCAAACCGACAAAGAGTCAATCAGGCGGTTTCTTGGGTACATTATTGGCTTCAATTGGCGTTCCTTTATTGTTGAATGCATTGACAGGAAAAGGTTTACAAGTGGATAGAGAGAGATTGAGACGGTCTGTACCAGTTTATGTTCCAAAAAATACCAATGGTGGTTTGGTTCTTCCGGCTGATTATAGACCACCTCCATTTTATGGTACTTGGAAACAACCCATAGGCATGGGAGCAAAAAAAAAACCTCCAAAAAAGGAAAAGGGTTACTACTGGGAAAAAACAGTCCTTTCAAAAACATTCCACTAATCGGGGATATCTTGTAGAATTTATTAATACTCCGCTTAGCAATTTTGATCTAAATAATTGGGTTAAACAGCTTGGTATCAAATATTTCAGAGGAGTTTTCAGCAAAGATAAATTACCCATGTCCATCAGAAACAATGAAGTGGGGATCATAAATCTTGATGATTATATCGGATCAGGCACACATTGGGTTGCATATCGAAATGGAAACAAATATGCTGAATATTTTGACAGCTTCGGATTACCTATGCCAAAAGAAGTGGAAAAATATCTTGCAACAAGTGGTAAACCTTTGATATATTCATCAGATGAAATTCAAGATCGAGATTCTGTATTATGTGGATATTGGTGTCTCTATTATCTGCTTGAAAGACAAAAAGGAAAATCGATTCTAGAAACAATTCATAACACCAATTTCCATTTGAATACTACTGATAGTGATAATCATGAATTCATAATAAATTATTTCAAAAATATTGTGTAATATATATGTATAAATGGTGAAATCGTATTGTGTTAAACAGAAAAAACAAACTGAATGTGTTGAACCTTCTGGTTATTTCCAAACAAAAAAAAATAGATTAATGTTTTTTTGTACTTGTGCAGAATGCGGGATAAAAAAAACCAAATTCGTTAAACAAAATCAGGGAAACGGAGCAGCCCGCCCAAAGGGGCGGGCATAATGGATACTTTAGCATCAACTGGTACTGATATGTTAATTCAACATGGTATCCCATGGTTGGGTAAAAAGGCTGTAGAAATGGGTAGATATTACGGATCTAAAGCATTGAGAAATCCCAAGCTACAAAAGAAGGCTCTTGATTATGCTTTAGAAAAAGCTACTCCTTTTATAAAGAAGACAGGTTCTGAAATGCTTGATCAATTATCTACCAAAGTACGTCCTAATAAAAAATATGTTACTGACAGAAAGGATCTCGATGGGAGTGGTTTCGATCTTCAAAAACAACTATCCAAACTTGGAGAATTACATATGAGAACTCCTAAGGGGAAAAAATACAATTATTGTGGACCTGGCACAAAATTAGAAGAAAGATTAGCATCAAATGATCCCAATTATCGAGAACCAATAAATAAACTAGATGCTATTTGCCAACAACATGATATAGATTATAGTAATGCTAGATCATTATCCGATAAACACGCAGCTGATGATATTATGCTACAAAGAATATCTGAAATACCTTATCGTGAAAGACCTTGGGGTACAAGCTTAGCTCAAGCTGCAATAGCCACAAAGAAAAAGCTTGGACTTGGAGCTTCAAAAAACGCCAAAAGCCGTCGAGTAAAAACTGGCAAGAAACATTAGCTGATGAACTGCATAAACCCATAAAGCGTAACTTTACTCGACGGCGTGTTATTGTTAATCATGTTGATGAAATATGGGCTGCTGATCTTGTTGAAATGCAACAGTTGAGTAAATGGAACAAAGGTCATAAGTATCTTCTCATGGTTATAGATATCTTCAGTAAATACGGCTGGATTGTTCCGTTAAAAGATAAGAAAGGTGAAACTGTAACCAAAGCATTCCAACAGATTTTCAAAGAAGGGGATAAACCAGAGTATCTATGGACTGACAAAGGCTCAGAGTTCTACAACAAACATATGAAAGACTTACTCCATAAACACAACATAAAACTCTATTCAACAGAAAATGAAGAAAAATCATCAGTGGTGGAAAGATGGAATAGAACAATCAAAACCAAGATGTGGAAGGAGTTCACTGCCCAAGGCAATACAATGTATCTGGATATATTACCCATGTTGTTGAAACAGTATAATATGTCTAAACACAGCTCAATCAAAATGACACCAACAGAAGCCAGAAAAAAGAAAAATAAAGGAACTGTTTACTTCAACCTATATGGTGATATGAGGCAACCAAAATTACCTAAGTTTAAAGTAGGTGACAAGGTCAGGATATCAAAGTATAAAAGAAAGCTATTTGATAAAGGTTAAACACCAAATTGGACTGAAGAAGTGTTCATTATCGACAAAATCCAATACACCAATCCGATCACTTACAAACTGAAAGATCTCAATAATGAAGAGATACAAGGCAGCTTTTATGAAGCTGAATTGTTAAAAGCAAAACAAGAGGTCTTTAGAATTGACAAAGTCATCCGGAAAGATCACAAGAAAAAACAAGCTTTAGTGAAATGGAAAGGATATAGTGATGATTTTAATTCTTGGATACCGTTGAAGAATTTAATGGTTTAAACAGAAATTAATATATCATATATCATATATGGATAATATAGATTGGAAAAAAAAAACTTTTCAATGAACTGGCATATTCACATGATGACGCATACTCCTGGGAGTATTTCATTAACAATATTGATGAATTTAATGCTCTTATTGACTTACCATCAAATAAAAAAAAAGATTTCATCATCCTTATTGGAAAAATAAATTATTATACATTATTAAAACAAGTAACTACCTTGACTATAAGAAACTTTACGAAAAAATAATAACAAATAGAAGTTTACTTTACGATTTTGAAATCGATGATTATTCTGAATGTGCCATGTTTTCAGAAGAGTCAAAAGACTCTTCTGACTCTTCTGACTCTTCTGACTCTTCTGATGATTCAAATGATGATTCAAATGATGAATCAGATAAAATCTCAAAAAAGTCTTCTAAAAAGTCTTCTAAAAAGCCTTCTAAAAAGCCTCAAATAGTAAAACTAACAAAAAAAGATATAAAAAAAAATAACGGAAAAAACGGGTGCTAATATACATTAATTTCTCCACATTTTTTTCTATGATAATTTTTATATTGATTTTTCATTGTTTGACCACATTCACAGGTATATGTTCTTTTAGCCCATTTTTCTTCATCGCTTAATAATCTCATTCTTTTTTCTCCTGTTCTTGATGATTTGATATAATCATCCGGCATATCTTCTTTTTTCACATATTCAAATTTGTAAGAAATACCATTCTTTTTGGAAATTCCAGTTTTGCAGTGGTTAATACCTTCGCAAACCATTTTTACTATCCCTGCATTAATACCAAGATATTGTTGAATAGCATACATACTATTAAAGTATGTCACCTCATTATTACTACAATTGATGGCTTTTACAAATTTTTTATTGGTATGATTATTTGCCACAAACGAATAATCACGTTTTTTATCAGAAATTTCTATCATATTTTATAATAGTGACAATTCTTTAAACTGTATAAAAAATGAAATCTACATTATTATTATATGAGTGATCTTTACATCGAATTATTATACAAATGTTATGAATATAATCGCCAATGTAATTCAGAAATATTTGATAATATGTTGAGATATTATAATTATCGAAATGATGAAACTCTTCTCGGATATATCACTGAAGATCGTTTAAAATATTTGAAAGAAAAATTCATAAGTGGAGAAAATGGCTTTTTCTCAACATTGATTAAAATATGTGAATGTTTACAACCTTTGAAAAATCGAAAAATTGAATTATTAATTGAATACGTTATTGATTCTTTGAAAAATTAATCCGGTATATACTGGTGATTCAATCTCCTGCTTCTTTTATTCGGTAGTGACCATATGCATAACTATTTATGCCATCATCAAGTATATACCTTTTATCATCAAAACATGACAATGAAACTTTGTTTAGTGAAAAACTCTTGAGGATATGCAGATCACTTATGTTATGATACATTTGCTCGTTGTTGAATAATATATTTTTGTAATCCTCATGTTTGATGACTTTTTTAATCACATTTTTCGCAATACCTTTTGCAGTTTTATTGTTGGTGCCATCATCTTTGGTGTATGAATACATTTTACTACGTAAACCAATGAATTCCGTTATTGGTTTGCCAGCCGCTTCATCTTTAAACTTACCTATTACCTTTTTATTACTAGCATCATAAAATGGACTATCTTCTGGATAATCACTGTTATCAAATTTATCTTTGTCGTTCCAAAAATCTTTGTAGGCATCTTCTGTTTTAATTTCATACGTTAGAGAATCAGTGTCTGTAAATAATAATTTTGCTCTGTTTCCGTATTTTGATTTCATGTAGTTATAATGAAAATCATATATTAGTGTTTTACTTATATCTAGAATACACATCCCAACATATGCTGGTCTATTTAATGTTAATGTCTCTTTTATCTTATGAACTGCTACTAGATTCTCGTTGAAAATTTTACTTGAAACATAGGTTGGTTTTGATGTTAATTGAACAAGTTTCTTTTCATCAGTGACTAACCTTACATCAACTCTTTTTCTGAGGTTTTCCATTGTTTTTCCAAATACACTATTATTCATAAGTTTAAAGAAATCTTTTTCAAATCTATTTTTGGCATTAGTTCTTTTAAGAGTGTTGAAATCTATGTATTGTTTTAGCCATGGTGATTGATCAAATTCAAGTACTCTATAAACCTTGGTTATTTTCAAACCTAGATCAAGATATAAATGCAAATTTCTGTAATGTAATACATAGTTCCGTTTTTCAGACAAAGTTGGAATTAATTTATGAACCTGACCAATGGAAATATTATACTTTTCTTTTATCGTACTACAATAATTCGACAACATATTCTCTTTTACACAAACTTGTTCTGGTGCTAATGGAAAATCATTATGAAGATCATGCAGTGAGGTAGGATAATCCAAATCAACTTCCAATATTAATCCCTTTTTTGATGAGGAATCATACTTAGCTAAGTCAAGTTCATCGATTTTATTTTGAGACATCCATTTAAAACCACCTGTTGGAAGATATTGTGACATAGCCCAACCATATAAATTATTTGCATCAAGATACATGATATAAGAAGATGGTTCTTTTTCATCATACTCTTTCATGTAGGGATTATTTGCTTTTCCATATCGATTAGCAATGTAACTGGTACCACCTCTTAGACCTTTTTCAATAAATTGGAACATATCAATATCAGTCATAAGTTCTAATTTGATACCAGTCATTTTTAACATAGCATCCCAACTCAAACCCGGACTTGTGAAATAATGACATGGATCCAACTTATAATATTCCAAACACGTTTTCCTGAAATTTTCAAAAACATCTGCTAATAAAAGTATGTCACTGTTTAAGTAAAGATCATGATATACTCCCATATTTTCTATTTCAAAGGTTTTCCAAACTTTTTTTGCATGGTCATAATCTTCATCTGAAATATGCTCATTATTCAATTGACAATAAAACTCTTCTTTTGATGGTAATTCAGTCATTTCAAACTTATCAAAGCTATCCATGTAATCATATGGGTATACACCTTTCTTCGTCATCAAATTGAAATATTTATCCTTTTTGAAAAATTCTCTCGTGTATTTCAAAGCATCTCTTGGAAGATTGTTAACAAGATTAGCAAGTGATTGGCTCATAAACTGAAAACTGTCAATAAATACCAAACTATTTCCCAACATAACAGCCATATATTTTTCCATGTTATTTGGAATGGCATTGACATTCATTTGACACTCCTCACCTTTTCCATTCACATATGTATGTTTTTTAACAATTTCACCAATCTGCTGCATTATAAAATGACTATCGTATCCTCTCAGATTATGAAAAACCACAGGTATCTTGCCAGTGAGTTTAAATGACAAATTGCAATCTTGATGTGCTGAACCTCTAAACAAACCTGTAATATGACAATGGTCCCTGACTCTTATATCTTTGTCATTATACGATATACCACAAATATGACACTTATCAGCTTTTTGAAACTCTTCTTCATCATCATTACTCATTTTCAATGGCTTGTTGAATTCAAATTTTATTATGTTTTTACAGTACCTTACTTCTTCTAGCATTTTTTCCATAAATTTAAACACCACATTTTCTCCCCGATAAAATTGCACTGGTTTGGTATACTTATCATCATAACAACAAACAACTTTATACCCATATCCACAATCTGTATGCTTTTGATAAGCATCTGTAAAAGATTTATCATTATTCTGTTGGCAACCATGTATCCGTTCTGTTAAAGCTTCAAAGTCAGCATATATTACAAATGGAGCAGGTAATTGCTTTTGGTAATGGTTATATTGTAAAATGTTGTTATCTTTACTTGGCATTTTAATAGCTTGTGTACCATTTATTACAATACAGTTTTTTTTGTGGACATCAAACACATCTTTTGTGCTAAAACATTGCAAACAATGCATGCAAAAATGTTTCTTATTTTTATGCTTGGTTTGGTTAAACATAAATCTATTAAAATCTTTGATGTACACAAAATGTTTATTCTCATTTTCAGATATAAGCAATAATTCCATATGATCTTCAAACTTTTCTTTTGATATATAAAGTGGATATGGTTGTTTATTCTCATAACCGAAAACATTGATATTGATTTTATTTTGTAATTCAATTTTATTTATCTGTTTGATGGAAACAGGAAATACAACTCCATCATAATTCAATTCACTAACATATTTTCGGTCAGATTTTTTAATACGCTGCGGGTCTTTATCCATTGCACAAAGATGTCTCACATGGCACCATCTAAAACATTCATTGTCTTTATTCTGCAGATTGATTAATCCTTTCTTATTTTGTAATTCAATTGGCAGTTTAAGATACGATGAACCCTTCATTGGTTTATATCGTAGAATATTCAGATAATGATTGTCGATTGATTTTATGATCCATCCTGAACCCTCTGATATCCATTGAGCTATCCTATTCAAGATTTGTTGTGCAGTCAATTTTAGTGCTTCAGCAATTTCTGTTTGGTTGATGATCGTTTGAGCCTTACTGTTAAAATATGCCGTCTTTGATATAATTATATCACCTGTTGTTTTTTCAAATGTCACTTTCATAGTTTCAATAAACTTCAAACCTTTCATGGATTCTAATATGTTTTTGATATAAAATCCTAGTTTTTGTCTTGTTTTTTGCAATTGAACTAATGGATCTTTATCATCTATTACTGTCACCTCATATGATTCAGTATAACCTTTTAAAGCTTTATTCACTTGCTTTATTTTAGTGCGGGGAGGTGGAATTGGTTTAATATTTTCCTCATACTCTTTAATCATTTTCTTGACATTTTTACGCGGTGCTGGAATTGGTTGCTCCATAATTTTTTCCGTTCTCGGTGCTGGAAATGGTTTGTTTCGTTCGATTAATTGCTTATTCACATCTATTAATTGCTTCACTTGTTTTGTTAATGCAGCAATATTCTTACTTTGCTGAGAAATGATTTGAAATAATTCAGATTTTGATAATTTATCCATATTATATTGTATATATAATAACATCTCTTTAAGCCTTTTTCTAAAAAATTTTAAAAGAAAAAAGTAATCAAGTCACGTAACGAACCATTCACATTTAATATTAATGTAACGGCTCCACCTGAACCATATGATGATAATTTGATAGAAACGCCTATGATTTGGAAAAAAATCATTGATGCAATTTCTTTAACAAAATTGGTTTGACCTTGGGAAATTATTTGCGCAATTAAAAGCGGCGACTCCATCGTCGCTTCGCCTGACCCATATTTATTCAAATAACACCCAAGCGTCGAAATGACTCCTGATTCCATATGATGATTTTTTAAACGCACTTTTGTGGATATTTTAATATAGAATTCCAAAAAGTTTTCTTTTGAAAATGCCTTGAGGATATTTCGACTTGGAAAAATAATTGATTCTATTTTTTTAAAAAAATATCAACGCAAAAAAATTAACCATATTTTGGAAAAAGGCGCTGATCCCCTCATGTCCCATACTACTCCCCTCCCATATAGAATCAAATATAAGCTTGTTAATTTCTTTTATGAAAAGATCAGGGACTACAAGTACTGAAGTGTTGTATATTAGTTTTGACAAACCTAGAGTTCTTACTATTTTTATTCTGCCACGTAGGGTAAGTTTTCTTCTTTTCTAATTATGGAGTGTTTTTTCTAATATAGGGATTTTTTTCTCTGAAATTCTGCTTATTTGCCTCTTCGGAATTGTATGAAAAGAAAACGCCAAAGGCGCGAATAGATTCTTGTGGCCATCTGAAGTTAAATGGGGTTTCTTTTCTATTTCTCCAGGCACCTAGCCACGTGGCTTCTGTTTTGCTCGTATTGATTTCCAGCCCGGATACTCGTTTGAATTGACATAGTAGTTTCAATAATTGCAGGGGCGTAGCCAGGATTTCTAGGAGGGGGGTTCCAAATTGGTTTCAACGAAAACGGTTGGTCTAAAATCCTTACATCACGTACGTACAAGACTTCGGCGTTTACGCTGAGCGAGCGTGTTTATCTGTTCCTCGATCTTTATGTCTCGGTGGTAATTGATGTTCATCAACGCCAGCCCAGACTCTCGCTCGCTTGACATGGTCGACCTCAGGTATGTTTTTAACCTTCTAAATGTACTGAATGCGCGCTCACATTCAGCTGACGTTATCGGCAACGTGCACAAAATGAGGATCAAGGTGTGGATGTTAGGAAAGAACTCTCGATCGCATGCTGTGCAGTGTCTGAACTACACTGGTGGGAAGGTCGGCATCACTCAGTGCTGCACCACTTTCTCTTCCATCGCAGGAGCTCAACATCAACCACATGAGGAGAAGGAAGGTCGTTCTCATAAAACTCCAGCGCTGCTTCAATGTCAGGATTTCTGTCTCCGACGGCTACCAGCGCAGGGAGAAGATTAAAGAGGCTGGACAAGACAGCATCATTAGTAGGATTGAAGTATGTTTTCATCTCTGATTGTAGATGGTCTAGAAGGGGAATAGCAACTGCCCTCTTATAGTAATCAGATGAATCCTATTTTACTTTTGCTACATTGACTTCTTGGATGGAGGTCCTGTTTCCTCTGCTGGTTCGACGCTTCCTCTTTCGCTGCTTTGTCTTCGTTCTGTCTCTTCGGTTCTGGGATTGGAATTTCATCAATATAATCTATGTTAGGGCCGGAAAAATGTCTTGATTCGAATTCCTTACTCATTATCACATGATGTTTCCCTTTGCCTACCTTTCTGGTGAAAAGAATGCATCGATCTTTTGCAATCGGGACATTGTTACGAAAGCCACCAGCTTAAACACCACCAATGGATCGTCCACTAATTTCGCAGGCATTACTGCTGTGCACTCACGTGCATCTTGTTACACAGGAATCCCAGCTTCGCTCATGTCTCTGAAAATGCAAGTAAAACGCAAATAGATACCACAATGACGTTCACTGTACTTATTGTAAGCATAGAACAAAATGAAGAATTTCAGGAATCGAGAGTCCATTACACTCTTGCTAGGATAAAATCACTGTTAAAAATAGGAGATGGGGGGGGGGGGGGGTTCCTTGACTCGAGAGGGGGGTTCCGGAACCCCTGGAACCTCCCCTGGCTACGCCCCTGAATTGAGTCACGGAGTCTTCATCGCGTACAAAGACTGTGGTGTCGTCCGCGAATTGAGGAAGCTTTATTTCTTTTTCGCCAACAAGTATGCCTTTGATGGAATCATCACTTTTCAGCGCTCTTGCAAGAAAGCTATCCCGAAAATAAGGCCAGATAAGGGGCATCCTGACGCCTCGATGTAGCTGTAAAAAGGACGAAGCATGCCCATTGTTTAGTACACAGCTGGACACGTTGTGGTAAATTACTTTTATCCAGTTTTGAATGTCCGAACCAAAATTAAACAGTTTTAGTGCAGATAGTATGAAGCTCCATTTTATTGTGTCAAAAGCTTTACGGAAATCGATGAAAATTGCAATTCCAGGTGTGTTCGTGTTTTTTGTAAAAAGCATAATATATATATTTAACCAAGCCTAAAAGCGGAGCTCCAATTTTTTTCATAGCATTTATAAAATCTGCTTAGTGTATGAATGTAATAACCTTACCAGTTCCTCATCCTTTCTGCATGCAGTTATATTTTTAGTGCATATGCAGCAAACTGCCCAGACAATAACAATGCAATGCAGAGGGCAAATTTTTTTTTGAATGCTGATTTGTTACAATGGAGGCTGGCTGAACACGCCAGTTCTACATTCCGTTGGTTTCTTAATTTTGTGTCCAAAAACAACGACTTCTTTCAAGTTCTTTGGAGTTCGACTGTTTAAGCCGCGTTGTTTGTACCACAAATACATGGAAATCAAGTGCTGCAGCTAGAAAGGGAATTCCTAAACGTTAGTTTCCGTGTTTCTTACAGGAATCAGCAAAAGCTGGATTATTTGTGTCAAAGCTAAAAACTTGAATAGGATTGACATTTGTTCAGTTGAGAAACTGAAATCAGTCATGGCGACCATGCAAGTGCTTTCAACTCGCTACTTCTTCTTACAATTAGCAATTATCCTGCGAAATCGCGCGGAACAAGTATCGCCTGATACTTAGCCGACGAGGCCGTAGGCCGAGTTGGCTAAAATCAGGCGATATTCCGCAAGATTGAGCAGGATAATTGTTTTATTATTCAACACATTGATGACAAAGCACAGATTTATAGCAGAAAAGCTGAACTTTATTTGTCAAAAAAAAAAAAAAGAAACTTGTAACATTTTCCCGCGCGCGGACCGGCATGAATGAAAGTGGCAGCTTTGTTCAAGTTTGAATGAAATGGAGAGCGTTTTGCATCAAGCTCAGTGAAAAATTGAGTACTCGTCTTGTGCGCCAATCGCTCCGGCAAGATTTTCTACAAATTTCTAGCACCAAAAGCTAAAGCCAAGCAGTATTTGAAGCTGCGAAGGATTTGTTGTGTCAGCTGGGCCGAGCTGAAAGACTGGAAATGCTTTTCAACGATTTCTCGGGTGAGTGTTTCTTTGTTTACAACGCAAGCATCGCCTCATGTAACGGAATCCGGAATCCGGAATCCAGAGAAATTTTCATGTTGGAATCCGGAATCCAGGACATTTTTTATGTTGGAATCCGGAATCCAGTGAGCTGGAATCCGGAATCCACTAAAGTTTTGGAATCCGGAATCTACTTGTTTCGGAATCCACTTGGGTCGAATTTTTTTTGGTAGATTCTTCTATTTTTCTACCCAGTCAACTTTTAGCGGTCTACCTCTGACTCTTCTACTCTTGCGGCACTCGAAACACGTGTTCGAACTTGTCCACGCAGGACACACCCTTCCCCGGAGGGGATATTTTCCTCGTGACGTCAGCTTCAAAGCACATGCGACAAAAAAGATGCTCGAAGATTCGCTCGTTGACGCTTTCGAGTGCTTGCATCGGAAGTTTTTTTGAAGTGTATCAAGCCGAATCAAGTGGTTTTTAACTTCACTTTGGTTATGGGAAAGCACAAATCAAAGGATGACAGGTAAGTTTACAGAAGTTTAGCTTTAAGATATTTCGAGATATTGTTTATATGATTGATTGAGGCTGTAATAAGAAATACGTGTCGGATAAATGAAGACAAAAAGAATCCGAAAAGAAAATCCGTCCTCAAATCGAAATTAAAGTGACTTCTCGATCGATCTCGAGTCTGATTCTTGAGAGTATTTATTAAAACAGAGCAAAAAGTAGTTGAAGCCGAAATTAGAAGCAAAAACTTTAGAAGCTTGAATGACTTGTTGATACTTGAATTTCTCGACATTTCTGCAGAAGAAAAACTCTAGGGAACAGTTTTCTGTAGTTTTGGGGCTCCATTTTTCATTTTGATCCGTTGATATACGACTTTAAATCAGAAAAGTGAATCGTCGAAAAGGCAGATTAATTAAAAACTATTTCATTTTTATGGGCTTTTCGTTTTATTGCTTTTCTCGATGCATGTTTTCTTTCTTAAGAGTCCAAAAACTCAAAGCGCTAACGGATCTAAGGTCTTTGACATACTCAGAAAAACAATGCATGGTCGGTAAAACTCAAGTAAAACTCATGGTTAAAGAACAAGTATGTACGGTGCTTTGTTTGAATTTACTAGTAGAATAAAACACCATTTTGTCTACAATCACCCTTTTTTAGAGAAACCAGAAGCCCCGAATTCGGAAAAACAACCGTGAAATTGGCAATTGGTGCTGTTCCTTCGGTCGTGCGGTCGTTCGGTTGTGTCTGTTCACATCTTGTCCGGTTATTAAATTAGTCATTCAATGTCCTATGTGGCTCCGACTTTGTGTTCATTCTTCTTTCCGTTTGTCTGTCTCTTCCGTGCTTTCGTATGGATTCCGCCTTCTCCGCCAGTTCTACTGGTGGCACGGCTTACTCAAATCCTATCATGGGCTCATACATAAAATTTACCAATTAAAAGCTGTATTAAAACATTACGAAGAAGTTCCTTCATGTTTTCATACCCGTGGCTGTCTTGCTACAGAGAAAGACTTCTTCTTTCTCCGATCTGACACAAAAATCTTTGGTAGCGACATTATTCAAGTCTCATGCACGGGATGGGAGAGGTAAAGTGCTCTCCTTATGCCTAGTTTTGTGAGTTTTGACTAGGGACAATAAGCGGAAGCAAAAGCATACGATTTTAACTCGCTGAAAACAGGCCCGAAATACACACATAAGCATGATGGTTTGAACAGCCACCTTTTAATAAATGCATGTGACAGCTTACGCGAAAGAGACCAAGAAGGATTGTTATATTATTAGATGTAATAGTCCTTTCTGGTTATGCTTTGCATATGTGGTTTTCCCTAGCATAAGAGGAACATAATCATAATAGGAAGCATAACAAAAAGGGAAATTTTGGATTTTTATAAGCTTTTATACTTATGCTTATATGCCCGCTTTGACAATGACATAGCGATGTTATGCATATACTTGTGCATATTTCGCTAGTGAAACGAACCAAGCTTTAATATAATAAGCAATCATTCGCAACCATGCTTAATGAAAGACTCAAAAGCAAAACCCTTTCAAAAAGCGCCGCTCATCAGATCTTTACTGTAACGCTCAAGAGGACGATGAGTAGAACTTTTTAAATTTAGTTAACGCACTTCCTAAGAATCAAATGACAAAAGATTTCTCATTTTTGTGACGTGCATTAATTTCTAAGGGAAATCATTTTCCTAATAAACTAAGGGAACGAACGTTTAGATTTATAGCTTGTGCATCATTTGAACTTTCCATTGATGCCACTGATTTATGCAGAAATGTACGTAATATATTGTAACTAAGTTTGAACATTAGCCGTCAATATTTGTTGTTCGATATTTGTTGATCATGTAAATGGTATAGGAATTGCCAGTAAATACTACATGTGACGTTGTTCGATATTTTTTGATCATGTAAATGGTATATAGGAATTGCCAGAATACTACATGTGACGTTGTTCGATATTTGTTGATCATGTAAATGGTATATAGGAATTGCCAGAATGACGTTTTCGAAATGGTTTGTTCTATGAGAGGGTATCGGTGTTTTTTCCCAACGGAATCATGACTTATTGCTGTTTATTGTTCCACTACCATATGGGATAAAGATATGTGTTTTGTTTAAATTATGACACTAGAGCTGAAAATACAATTAGAACCAAGGACGCCGTAATCTGGATTGCAAATTATTGGAATCCGGAATCCAGTGAATCCAGAGGGTTGGGATCCGAAATCCAAAGGTATGGAATCCGGAATCCAATACCTCAGTGGATTCCGTTACATGGGGCGACAAGCAATTTCACGATCTTTCCTCAGTGTTTTGACAAACGCATCTACTGCCTTGTTGCTTGCAAGAACTCTGGATCTTTTATGAAACTAAACGGTTTTTCAAGCGGCTCTAGATCTGATGTTTCTGAGAACAATTACTTTGTACGAGTTCCGTCTATCTTTTTGTCTGTCAGATAGCTAAAATTTCTCGAGGCACTTCAGTGCGAGCTCGGATTTTCTCAGGTGGTTTTCCCCATCTCTTCAAGACGAGTCGAGATCTCTGTTTAACGGTTGCGAGAACCAATCTAAGGAAATACATGTACTGGAAGAAAGAATTTTCGTTTACAAATGATTTGTAAACGGCCGTCGAATTACTCGTCATGATAATATTTTTTTGTGTAAGAGCAAGTTACCGGCCCGGGGGAAAATGTTTGGAAATTCAAAACTGTGTCAATTCTGCTCCTATAGTAATAATTCTAGTCTCGTCAACCAAATGAAAAATACGGGAAAATAGTGTTTGGTGTATGGTAGAATTATTTCAGAGCTTTTAAACTTGTATCTGTTTGCAAACGCATGAGAGCCGTGTGGTGTGAATGAAAAAAAACACACGGCCACGAAACAATATTGTACAAAAATTATTTTCTAAACGAATATCAATGGTATCGAGAATTTAATAAACGATAAAAGCATCTGCGTAAAGCTTTAAACCCGTAACATAAATAAAATTATCGATTGTTGCCTGGAAGAAAGCATTTTCGTTTACAAATGATCTGTAAACGGCCGTCGGAATCACGTAAACATGACATTTTCTGCGAGAGCAAGTTAGCTCCCGGGGAAAAATGTTTGGAAATCCAAAACTGTGTCAATTCTGGTCCTATAGTAATAATTCTAGTCTCTAAATAAACGTTAACAAATGGAGAATACGGGAAAATAGTCTTTGGTGTTTGGTAGAATTATTTCAGAGCTTTTAAACTTGTGTGTGTTTACGAACACATGAATGCCGTAAGGTGCGAATGAAAAAAAACACGGCCACGAAACAAAATGTTCAAAAATTAATTTCAACACGAATATCGATGGTATCGAGAATTTAATAAACGATTAAAATATCTGTGTAAACTTTGAAACGCGTAACATAAAGGAAAGTTATCGATTTTTTTTCCGGGAAGAAACCTTTTTGGTTTACAAATGATCTGTTGAAACGGCCGTCGTAATCACGTAAACATGGTATTTTTTGCGAGAGTAAGTAAGCTCCCGGCGAAAAATTATTGGATATTAAAAACTGTGTCAATTCTGCTCTTAATTAGTAATAATTCTACTCTCTAAGCTTAAGAAAAGGAGAATACCGAAACGTACTCTTTGGTGTTTGGTAGAATTATTTCAGAGCTTTGAAACTTGTGTTTGTTTACAAACACATTTATAAGCTTAAGGGCCGTGCGCTGCAAACGAAAAAACACACGGCCACGAAACAAATTTTTCAAAATTAACTTCTCGAATATTGCTGGTATCGAAAGCGATTAAAGTGTCTATGTAAAGCTATTTTAGAGTTCTAAAAGTTACCATAACTGATCACGAACGGGTGATATAGGCAAATGTGAGGCTTCTTTAAACTTGAGCTTACTTTTCTTTTCCGGTCGGCCTGCTCTAACTTGCTATCCGTCGCTCTCTTCCACGTTCAACTTTGCTTGATCGTCTCCGCGTTTTTGTTTTCTTTTTGTCTCTCTTTCTCTTCTTTCCACGTTTGTCAACATATCCAACAAATACGTATAAATTGTCTTTGTGTTTTTTGTTCTTTAGCTTTTCTGTTGTAAACGCACCTCGCCATGCAACTTCCCGCCAAACAAACACAGGCGCATCAGCATTGTGGATTGCGTGCGGACGGTCGGACGGTCGGATGGACAGAAATGACGTCATATCCAAACCAAAATTTCTCGCATTCACGGGTTACCAAATTCTCTTAGCTATGGGGCTCCGCTGCGCGCGCGAAAGCTCCGCTAACATCTTGGATTAGCCTGATATTTTCACCCATATAGCGGTAAATTTATCTTCATATCTTTTTTTCTTAAGTTATGGACACACAATCTTTATTACATTTATTTATTTTGTTTCGCTGCAACAAATGCTGTACAACATGGCATGGCAGAACATGGCTTTTCAGGAAACAACTGCTGAAAAGAGTGAAGTTTGAGTGAGTAATGAGCCAAATCGTTCGGTAGTAATCAAAGGTTCCTGCAAGCCAACTCGTGAATGCAGACGTAAATAGTGGCAAGGTATAAAGCATTGTTTGCATTGTGCTTGGTTGGCCCAGGACTCAAAAGATAAGCCATTTTATTTATGGCATTTTATTCCGCATCCTAGGCCACTTCAAGTGGATTTTTAGCCGTTGCCCTCAGCAGTATTGAGCTCCCTGAATAGTTTTGTATTTTTTAAGAAAGTTTCAACTTTGAAAATTGTTTGGAGCCTTTGTAATGGTTGGCTTTTTTAAAAGCCAAATAAAACATAAAAATTTCTCTGCAATCGAACCCGGAACCGTTTGGTTCTAAATCAGCGAACTACGCCACTGGACAATATTGCCCGCGACTCCTGAAGGAGAGATTAAGTTTTGCATTTATAAGTTGTTGAGGGTTTTGAATTATCTGGCACCTGTGGTGCTACGATTTTAACGGTCAAATTACTTCGAACCACCAAAAAAGAATACGCGAATGAGCGGGGATGACCGTCAGACATTTCTCCATCATATTTTCTGTTTCCATTTTGCGCTTCTTTCAGTCACCAAAACAAGAAGTTGCCCCTTAGTTTCGGTCAATGGAAGGAGTTAGCAGACAACACAACTACTAGTGTTTTCTTTTAAGAATAAGTTATTCGTTGAGTTGATTTTACGTCCTTGTTTTTTGTCCCGTAATGGAGGCTAATGCTGAATACATGCACCGTACGTTGACTCATGTATAATTTATGATTTTAATTAAATTCCGATTAAATAAATACAAAGTTTACAGCTGATCGAACGAGCGAGTTAAATTCAGCTCACATTACGATAACTCGTTCATTGCGCATGCGCGCATTCACGAGTTAAAAATAACTAGGTTGAATAGTGAATTTCTGAAGTTGCCGTACCCATGTATACATATGTGCGATGTATATATAGAGGGCTTTGTGAGCATAGCCTTAACTGAAAGCGTCTATCGGTGACAATACAACGCAGCTTTTTGTAGGGACTACATATTTTAAAAGGAAGAACGAAAATGGAGGAATTATGTCTAAGGGCGTATTAAGGAAGAGGGGTGGGTGACTTGTATAGTGAAATTTCTCGGTACAAAGCTACAATAAGTAGGTGCCGCATTTAAAATATACGTAACATAAAAATTTGAAAATGCAAACATTGTTAAAATATTTATTATTTTCATTGTTGACTGTTCATTGAAGTTGTAAGTGGGCTGTTATATTATCAAAAGAAAGGTATAGTCGCACTACTAACCCAAGAGGCCCACACGGCGGACAACCTGGTTTCTGTAGGATGGAAATTACGCAACTAGGGATATTGCTACAGTCCCTCGATGGGAGCTCGTCCATCGCAGGATCACCCCCCCCCCCCCCCCCAGCCGTATGCTGTCAGTACCCATTTATACACCTGGGTAAAAAGAGAAAATAAAGAAATATAGTACACTTTAAAACGTAACTCTGCGTTGTATCAGTCTCTGCTTCTCTTATCATTTGTAAAAAGAGACAGTGTGGAGCAAAGTTTCTTGTTTAAGAAAACAATACTGTAATCTCGGAGTAGTCAATCAATAAAAATCGGTATTGATCCATCAATCGATAAATCGATAAAATTCATTAAATCTGATTTGATTAATATCGATTGTATCGATCAAGCGGTAGAAATCGATTACACATTCGTTTCATTCATCGATTTATCTTGATTTTTACAGATTTCATCGATTTATATCGGAAGATTTTTTTGTGCCAGTGACATCAGCTCATCATTGGAATTTGTGAAGAAATGACAATTGACTTCATGCAAATAGTACGTTTTTTGACCAACGAGTTGAAAATATCACGAGTGTTCAGTTTCTGATGATGGCTGATAACGCCCAGGTTTGTACGATTTCCCCCGGTTTCTGTCGTTTTCAAACCATACTGCAACATCAGTGCAACGAAAATGATGCGTGTTACTAATGCGCCAAGTAATAATGTGTGCACTGTTTAGGCTTCTCACCATTCGAAGTAGAAAACAAGGAAAGCATTAGTGTCTCGCTTTTTGATGAGATACTGCTTCCGCGCTATTTATCAGCAAATTGATAAATTCGGGAAAATCGTCGCTTAAGTGCGCGGGTTTCACTTATTATTACAAAGGGAAATTATTTACATAATTACGTTTAGGACACTGAAAAGCAAACGCAGAAAAAAAACTCTTTTTCTTCCATGTCGAGGGTCTGAGCTTTACGTTTGATGTCAAATGACAACATCGTTGGACTTCCGTTATATTCTGCCGGTTAAAATCGATTTGACACACCAAATTGATTTACCAATTTTCACCGATATTCATTATCAATCAGTAAAAAACACTTTATCGATACCGATTTTAATGGTTGCCTACGCCGGGAACCACTGCGCTAACCACTGCACCACCGCGCCTCCTGACTTTTAAAATGTACGTTAGCTTAAATGAGCTGCACCGTGAATTTCCAAATGTCTCTGAAAAATTGGACAGCAAACCGAGAAAAAAAAAAAAAGTTTTCACTGACAATTCTTAAAACCATCTTTGCGAAGAAATACAGCTGAGAGCATCACCAACTCTTGTATGGACTTAAGGGTACCCCTATAATCCTGGGTTTGGAAAATCAGTTTTTCTTTTATACGGCCAGATTTGGAGATAAGAATTCCATCTGACATTTGCGTAAAAAAAATAAACTCGATAAAAAAAATTTGAAAAGTGCACGAGTTACTGCGGAAAAGTATTTTTTAAAGAAAGTTTTTATGCAATCAGAGGTGTCGTGATCTCATATATGCGTGGCTCCCTTGGGGAATTTTTGCTGAAAACAACTTCATTGGAGAGATCTTATTGCATGTTACATACCTTTGGAAAATTCTTATGTGGTCGTTGCGTTATCGATACACATGGAAAACGCCAAAGCGAAAAAAGTCCTTGAACAAAAAAGAGAAGGAAACCATGACCGAAGAAAGAAAAAGAACAGGGCTTTTACCTTTGATAGAAAAACAAGAAAACAACAACAAAAAGCCGGAACTCCGGATAACTCGAATGAGAAGTCGTTTCCATTGGATTTGCTTCCCTCAAACACTATAATTTTATCCCCCTCCCCTGATCGCCCGATTTCTCGAACGCTTGATAACTAGAACCTCCCGCAAATTTGATCTAATTCTTGGCTCACTTGGGTGCAACTGACTCTCGAAGACTCGAACCTATGAAGTGATAGAAATCAGTCAGATGTTGATCTTTGTTACTTTTGATGCGGAGTCTCTAACTGATACGACAAGGAATACTGGCGGAGTTCAGGAAATCTACAGCAGAATATATTGGAGAAGAAATGAACGAGGATAGCGTTGAGATTTTGGATGAACCTCCGAAACCATCATCAAAATGTGAACTGCGCCGCGCAATTTGGTTGCTCAACAGATTAAAGCTGGTGACACCTGGTTGGATATTTGCTGATCAACAAATGTTGAACCGTGTGTCATGTAGTGTTGAAGGTTGAAATAGCCCGTTCAACTTGTTGAACGTTGTTGAACGCAGTTGAACTAAATAGAGATGAGTTCTATTCCATCCGACAAGTTGCCACTTGTTGAACGGCGCTAACCAATCGTTTTCCAGTCCTCCCCAGCTGGTGACACACGGTTCAACATCGTGCAACATTTTGTTGCTCAACAAATGTTGCACGATGTTGAACCGTACGTCACCAGCTTAAAGGAAACCACCACTCTTGGAATAAATAAACGTTTAATTTTTAAAAATACAATCTTATTTCGAATTTCGTTGGAAAACATAGTAACAACATTTCTGTGTCGGACAAAACGGGGGTTGATTTTTGCCTATTTTGGCTTTAAATTTTCCTGGCGCCACCATGTTGAATTTTATGACGTAACAGGGTTGCCCAATAAAATTGTTTCACACAAAAGAACTACTGCTTACTGCCAATAGCGACAACCGTATGACGTCATAAAATCCAAAATGGCGGCGCCTCGGAGATTTAAAAGCGAAAACAGGCGATAATGATATCTAATTTTTAGCACACTTGAATGTTAATTATACTTTTCAACTAAAATTTAGAATTAAGACATTAAATCCAACAATTTAACTTCAATTTGTTGTCAGAGTGGAGGCTCCCTTTAAGCTTTTCTCGCACATGTTAAAGACGTTCATGAACAACTTATCCACCTCAGTCGCTTTTCAACCTCTGCTATTTTAAAAAAGTGTAAATTCGGAAAATGAAGATAAGACTCTGGAAAGGAAGGGAGAATTACCGAAAGATGCAGAGGTAAATATAAAACGGTGAGAAACTTCCGACATATTAATTAGTTTTAATTTTTGGGAACGAACGTACTATATAATTTTGTGTAATGTAGTCATTGTATCGTTAAAAGACCGATCACTGAATGGAAGTTAATAAAAGCAGTTACCTAAAGATAGTTGTTTGCACGTGTAAGAAGCCATATTTTGCTTTTTTTCTTATTTTCCAAAAGGTAAATCATGTCAATTGACACTGACTTTACACTGTAATTAGTGCGTTAGGTTGTTCAGCCACATGATTACTAATTCTTTTAATACCTTATCCCAAATCGTGGAAGAAATCAAAGTAATTCTTCCAATTCTATTCTTCTTCAGCTTTCAATCTTGCTAAAGTTGCTATTTTGGTTTTATCCAAGTGAACGTAGATATAGAAATACATCAAGCGTTTGCGATGATTGTCGTATGCATTAGCAAACTTTCAGTGTTTACATTTGTTCTGGCGAATCGATCTTATCGCTTACAGTGGGCCCCGAATGAAATTCATTGCGAAGCTGATGAAGCCTTCTCTATTCCAGTATTTAGAAATGCTTGTGAAGTCCGCGCTTTGGTTTAATCGTTCGAGAGCCTGTGCAGTTCATCATTTGAAAATGCTCAAAATCCTTTGTTGTTTTCGCGGTGGAGTGATATTTGGGCTATTTTATTTTATTTTGAACTCCACAACTATCGAAGAGAGAGAGAGAGAGAGAGAGAGAGAGAGAGAGAGAGAGAGAGAGAGACGTAAAAAATCGCCAAATTTGCCAAAAGTTTATGACATAATGAGTGATCGAGCGAGCGACTGAATTCGCCTCACATTACGATAACTAGATCATTACGCATGAGCACATTCACGAGTTAAAAACGAGGGGCAGCCGAGTTTTTTACAACGACTTCGAGGTGTTTGGATATCTGATTAAACATTCTTTCCGATTGTGTAATATGGCTTCTCAAATGATCAATAATTCTTGGAGAAATTCAAGGCTAAAGTTGGCAAAATTTTATAGTAATTAGGAAAACATATCCAAACCACGGTCACAGTAGTGATTTTCATTGTTTTCTCTTGATAAATTATTAATGAGTTTGAGAAAACTACATCAAACATTGTGACTGCCTTCGCACATCAAACGTATAACATCCGAAGGAGTTTCGACAAGCAAGACTGATTGTTATTCGTAAGATAAAACTTTTTACTTAAGATAACAACTCAGACGGCCTTCCACACAAGTGGATGATGAAGGATTACAGGGATAAAGACCAAACAAAATCACACTCGTGATGAGAACGAAAACATGGCGGCTACGAGCCAGGATGAGCGGTCACCAAGCAAATTGGTGACATGCATCCGCTGACCTTACAAAACTATTACTGCAGTACCGCTGTAGTAACATGGCTCCTCAACTGCATCCGTGCATTTACAAACAACAATAAACTTAAAGGTTTAAACTTCAATAAACTAGTAGTTAAATGCTCCGCAAACAGTAGTGTCTCGAAAATTCACATAACTGCTCCGCAGCAGTTACTGAAATGATCAACAAGTTAATAAATTTAACGTTCAACTGCAATGTTCACTGTCATAATCATGTCGCTCTTCAAGTGTTCTTCGTTGGCTCCTCGATGGGGACTTCCCTGGTCTCCCGGTGAAGGACATCCTCCTCGACCACCTCACCTGCCGTCAACAGTAGAACAAGCTTATGTATAGGTCTGTCTAGATATGACGGCGGGCTTTGGCGTTTGCCACGATCATCCAAATCTCCGTCTGCCATCAGGAACCTGACCTTTCTGACGAAACCATCTTCACTAGGGTAAGTCTGCACTACTCTGCCGAGCGGCCACTTGTTACGGGTTCCCTCATTCTCTTTGGAAATTACTACGTCACCAACAGTAGATTTCTCTTTGGCTGAACCCACTTCCGTCGGACTTGTAACGATTGAAGATACTCTTTGCGCCATCTTAGCCAAAATTCGTTCGCGAAATACTGCACCCTTCTCCAACGCCTGCGACAATACACATCCGCTCGTTGAAATTCTCCTGGTGGTGGTAGCACTCGTTTTGGCTTCATAGTGAGGAGGTGGTTTGGTGTTAACGGCTCTGGTGCATCTGCATTACATAGGTAGTCAACACTGAGAGGTCTTGAGTTGATAATGCACTCGACTTCCGTCATAAATGTGCGCAAAGTTTCATCATCGAGTTGGCTCCCAGCCTTCAACAACAGTGGTTCCAATGCATTGCGTACACTGCGAATCAACCTTTCCTAGGTTCCTCCCATGTGGCTAGAGTGGGGCACGTTCATTTTGAATGGGATCCACTCGCATCCATTCCTTAGCAAATACTCTTGAACGTGATCTTGGTCCATCTCAGATAAAGCTGACTTCAATTCATTCCGTGCACCAACGAAATTTGTCCCTTGGTCAGACCTCAGCTGCCTGACAGCGCCTCTCCGATTCATGAAACGACTCAGCGCATTGATAAAGGAAGAACTGTCCAGTGAATTGGCAGTCTCAAGATGAACACTTCTTGACCCCATGCACGTGAACAATACTCCATAACGTTTAACGTCACTCCTTCTTTCTTTGACAATGAACGGTCCGAAGAAATCAACTGCACAATAGGAAAATGGAGGTGCTGGTTCGAGTCTGTCCACAGGAAGACAAGCCATCTTCTGCTGCTCTGTGGGTCTACGTAGCCGTCTACAGGTTACACAGCTTGATATGAATCTTGACACTCCCGAAGATCCACTGATCAACCAATAGCCATTCTGGCGCAGCTCGTTATGCGTCATCCCGCGACCCATTTGGTTCACTTTCAAGTGGTGATGTTGAATCAACAGTTCAGTCAAATGACCTTTTCGCGGAATAATGACTGGATGCTTCATATCAACTGGTAAATTTGCTCTTCTGATACGTCCTCCAACACGAATCAGACCATCTTGGTCCACAAAGGGATCCAGTTTGTACAGCGAACTGGACTTTCGCAATGCTTGATTTCTTCTTCTAGCTTGACCTCTGTTTGTTTCTCCGTCAGTCACATTCAGGTTGCAGAGAATTTGAAGTTCTTCATAGAAATGTTCGTACTGCAAACACCGGATGATGGTCTTCTCTGCTCCTTGAAGCTCTGACAGTGCAACCTTTTGCACAGATTTCTCAGCATCTGCCCCTGATCTTGTCACTGGTTTCCTGGGCTTCTTCACTTCTCTTCTTTGAAACTTGGACTTCAGTCGTAAACATAGCGCTATGACCTTCATAGCTTGGTACCAGCTGGATACACCATCCAGTCTGCTCGTCTCGAAGTGATCAGGAAAGGGAACAACACTCTTGACTTCCGTAATCAATACGGACACTTTCTTCACCTCCGGGTCGGACTCTTGAAGGGGAGACACCTCCACATTTTCAGGTTTACAGGGTCCGCTCTTCCATAGAAATTCAGGACCGGTTAACCAACGCGAACCTTCTACCAGCTGCTTTGCTGTGAGTCCTCGTGACGCGTAATCCGCTGGGTTGTTGCTTGTGTCAACATAGAACCACGAGTTAGGATCAGTTAGGTCACGGATCTGCTGCACCCTGTTAGCGACATAAACGTGAAATCTCTTAGCTTCATTGTTAATGTATCCGAGAACTACTCGGCTGTCTGTCCAGAAGAACTCTTTGATCTCTGGGTACTCCAACTCTCTTCTCACAAACTCACTTATTCTTGCTGAGGTGGTAGCAGCTGCTAACTCCAGCCTTGGGATGGTCTTGTGCTTTAGAGGCGTTACCCGTGCCTTTCCGACAACGAAAGAGCAATGAACTTGGTCATGTTCGTTAATCAGTCTAAGATAAGAGCACTGACCGTAGCCCTCCATTGAAGCATCTGAAAAGTAGTGCATCTCCACAGCTTTCACGGAGCCAAAGTTATTCGGTTTGAAACATCGCTGTATCTCCAGCTTCTCCAACTCTACGACTTCTTGTCGCCACTTTTCCCACTGTGGGTGTAGATACTCAGGGACAGGGCTATCCCAGTCTAACTTATCTTTGCACATCTGCTGGAGTATCTGCTTTCCTTTGAGTGTGGCAGGGGCTATGTAACCGTTAGGATCATAGATAGAACCAATAGTCGACAAGACAGCTCGCCGAGTTAAAGGGCGATCACGAAAGTCAATACGGAACCGAAAACTATCGTTCTCAACACACCACGTCACACCCAGGGCTCTCTCAATAGGCAAAGGATCTACGGCTAAGTTCAGTTCCTTGATTCCCTTTGCATGGTCATCAACCGGAATAGCCTCAAGAACTTCTTTCTTGTTTGACACTATCTTGTGTAATCTGAGCCCTGCTTTGTCACAGATGGCTTGGCTGGCTTTGATCAATTGGATGGCTTCAGGAACTGTTGAAACGGACTTCAACCCATCATCTACGTAGAAGTCCCTGCGTATAAACGCAGCTGCATCCACACCAAACTCTTCTTCACCATCGTCAGCTGCTCGCCTAAGCCCGAAGTTCGCACAACCTGGGGAACTACTGGCTCCGAACAGGTGAACTTTCATACGGTACTCAACTACTTCATTTGACGGGTCCCCATCCCGCCACCACAAGAAACGCAACAGGTCTCTGTGCTCTTCAGCAACTACGAACTGGTGGAACATGCTCTTGATGTCCGTCATAAATGCAACGCTTTCCTGGCGGAAACGACACAGGATTCCTAACAGATCGTTCATAAAGTCAGGGCCTTGTAGCAAGTTGTCGTTGAGGCTGACTCCGTTAAACTGGGCTGAACAATCAAACACCACTCTGATCTGTCCTGGTTTCTTTGGGTGGTAGACTCCTGTATGTGGGACATAATTGACTTTACCATCTTGTACTTCAAGACGATCTACAGGAACTCTTTCTGCACATTGAGAAATTAAGTCCTTCATAAAGATCTGGTAGTCTGCAAAGAACTTCGGATTCTTCTTGAATCTGGCATTCAGCTGGTTCCACCTCTTTACAGCAAGCTGGCGATTGTTGGGTAGACACACATTGTTTGACTTCAATGGAAGGGGCATTTCATAATGTCCATCTGGTCGTTTCTTCACTCCGTTCTCTAGAATCCTTAGGAATCTCTCATCTTCTATGGAATAAGGTTTGTTCTTAGTACTTGTCTCAACAAAGTCAGTTTCTAGCACATGTAGAACCTTCTCCGGGTCAACAATCTCTTTGGCCTTCGTAGTGAACGCAAAGCGGCTATGGACTTCTGAAGCTGTAATTCTATTGCACACACCCCTGTCTCTGTCTTCCTCATCACGTGGCTTGCAGACTCTTCCGATCACTCCCCAGCCAAGTACGGTTCTTTGGGCATACGGCTCATCATCTTCACCGGCAACTATTTCTCTTGGTCGGATAGCTCTCGGACAGTTGTCAGGATAGAAATCTCTGCGTCTGGATGGTACGGTGTCAACTTATCGGCAATGGGCTTCAAATGTTGCCATTCTCTGGCCACTTCAGGTTTGGGAATCTGCGATCGATTGGCTGAAACAAGTTCTCGGGTGAAGGCCACTGGCATTTTTACAACACACTCCCTGTGATAATCCAAAACTTCTAGCCCAGTGATCTTGCTGGTTTGAACGTGTGCATTCTGCTCTTGCATTGTTGTCAACAGAAGTTCAGTTGACGGGCCTTGTAGATTTAACCGTTCACAAAGAGTTTGAGACACAAAACTGACATTTGAATGGTCATCGAGAACTGCATACTGCAACACTTCCTTGTCTGGCTCTCCCACTGGCCTGACCCACACTGGTACAATCATGGTGTGATCAAATCCACTGCTTTGATCAGGAAGTAAACATACACTCATACAATTAGAGACGGCAACACTGTCTTGTGTTTGTTCCTTGTGAAGGCATGTGGGATGCATTCCTGAGCATGTTCTGCATTTCAATCTCTTTCGGCAGTTCGCTACCTGATGACTGTTACTGGCTGCACAGCCCATACATAAACGTTCACGGAAGAAGAAATCTCTCCTTTCACTGAAAGGTCTTCTGCAAAAATCACTGCAGTCATCTAACTTGTGCACTGCACCACAGAAGAGACACTTATTCACATTGGCTGGACCTGGGCGACTTGATTTACTAGAACTACTAGAATCTGCTTCACGGTTGCTATGGCCCGAGACTGATGTGGCAAGGGAACTACCCCTGTTCCTATCTGGCTTCTGTCTGCTGTTAAAACTTGGACTGCTAGATGTAGACAGGCTTTCCAACTCTGGAATGTTCGCCTTATCTGCTGTATCTCTGATGAAACCCGCAAACTTGAGAAAGGTAGGGTAACTAGCTTCTCCATGGGTGTGTCTCCAATGATTAACTGCATCCCTCCACTTAGTCTCTAAGTAGTAGGGAAGTTTAGCACATAGCTTCACATTTTCTTTCGCATAATCCAGTACAGAAAGTGCTGGAATGTTTTCCTTGGCAGCTAAGACTTTATCAAGAAGGTCAGAATATTCTCTCAGAGCAACAGCGTCCTTAGGACCTATCTTGGGCCATTTATCTAACTTGTTGATGAAGGCTGAGCTAACAACATTGCAATTTCCATATCTTTCCTGCAGTACGGACTTGGCTTTCTGGTAAGCATCTTCTGTTCCGATCAGAAGATAGTGCTCCACAACTTGTTTTGGCTTTCCTGATACATACTGATTCAACATATTCAACTTGATGTCTGCTTCTAAAGGTCTCGAGTCGATCAGAGCATTGAAGGCACTTTTCCAAACTGGGTATTGCAGGGGGTCACCGCTGAAAATTGGAATGGTAATCTTTGGAAGCTGTCCAGAGACAAACAATTGTTTGCTCACAGTACTTTGTTCTAAGTTAGCTACAGTTAACTTGTCCATACATTTTTCCAGTGATGATGCTACCTTTTCCCACCCTTCACTGAAGGAGTTTGCTTGACCTTGGGGATGAACAGACTGGTAGCTTGAAGGCGATGCAACAACTGCTGACATAATTGGTGATGGACCACTAAAAGGGATAGTTACAGGAGGATCACCTCTTGTTGGTGTGACAGTTTGAGAACTAGGCACTTCTCCTTGAGTGGGAAGGCTATGTCTATGTTCAAAATGACGAACAGTAAATACTGAGTTTGTTACAGCTGCTGGAGAGAACGATGGAGCTGATGCCCGCAAACTACATGTGGTTGACTTAGGTGTGGATGTAGTTGTTAAAACTGGCGCTAGAGAAACTTGGGCATAGGACTGAACTGACGTGGAGACCACATTAGCACTGGTAGGTACTGGAAGAGATTGTAAGAACCTTTTAACTCCTTCGCCCTTACTATCAGAAGGAAGAGTAGCTAAGTCTTCATCCTGAAGCGAGGGTGTTTGCTCCTTTTCAATCTCTTCGCATACACTTAACTTGGCTCTGCTTAGTTCAAGCTCCATCTTCAGTCTGAGCTCTTCTAGTTTTTGTTCCTGCATTAACTTCTCTAGTTTTAGAGCTTTTTCTTGCTCCACAAAGGCTAACTTAACCTTCAAGGCCGCTTCTTCCTGTTGTATCTTGTACTTATCTACCTTGGTTGAAAGTACAGTATCCACATTTGATTTATTGGTTTTGGTCAATTTACTCTTCTTGGAACCCTTAGAATTGACAGAACCAGACTCCAGAACTGTTTGTTCCAAGTATCTAATTTCATCCCTCACATCCCTTTCAAAACTAGACCACTCACCACAAACTTGCTCCCAGATGTCCCTGACATTCGCTAACTCCTCGTCTTGAACAATTTCTCTGATTTCGTTATACGCATCCGTGAATTCACTCCACAGTACTTGAGCTCTACTAAATTCCTGCTTCCAAGTTGATAATTCATTACACTGTCCTCGAAGCAACGGCGTATTCCTTAGTGTTCCTGTAAACGTAGACCTTTTAGACTTGAACGATTTAACTTTGATTTCGGTTTGATAGTGCCGACCCTTTTCAGTTAGCTTCCTGCTGCGAACTTCAACCATTTGCTCACCATTTTCCTGTTCACTAAAAGACTCAACTTCGGCAGCCTTCGTTAACTCCGTAAGTTCAACAATAAAACGCGGTGAATTCTCGCAAACGTCTTCTTTAGCATCCATTACAAAGTTGTCGCTGCCAGCAACAAAGTCATCACGGTAGAATTAACCTCACTAAGAACCACAACTTGACTTGTTATTTCAACCGCATCCTTCGTGAGTTGTTATTGTGACTGCCTTCGCACATCAAACGTATAACATCCGAAGGACTTTCGACAAGCAAGACTGATTTTTATTCGTAAGATAAAACTTTTTACATAAGATAACAACTCAGACGGCCTTCCACACAAGTGGATGATGAAGGATTACACGGATAAAGACCAAACAAAATCACACTCGTGATGAGAACGAAAACATGGCGGCTACGAGCCAGGATGAGCGGTCACCAAGCAAATTGGTGACATGCATCCGCTGACCTTACAAAACTATTACTGCAGTACCGCTGTAGTAACAAACATCACATCATATGTTTGTTACTTACCAAGATGCGGAAAATTTAATCTGCAAGTCAACTAATGAAGATTTTATATTTGTTACTTTCATTCTTGGCCCACCAAGCCATACTGTTAATTAAGTCATAATCAAAGATTAGGGAGTGCGTTCGATAATCTTAATCCCAGGCTCTCTCTCTCCGTTGCCAAGTTGGTGATGATATCATCCGCCCCTGCAAAATATGTGGGGGATGCCAGATACATGTCCCAAGATCCATTCATTCGTTCATTGTCCCATACAATCTCGACTCCAATCTCTATTAGCTGTGCGTTCTTTCCACGTCAAACGCAAAAATTATATTTATGAGCAGATTTCCTTTCTGGAGCTAAGAGAGGATTTCATTTGAGTATTGTTAAACCAAAACCAAAGTAATTACTTTGGTCAATCATAAGAACTGTAAACATCACAATGAACTAATCAGAATTCGACGCAAATACATGTAGCTAACTTCTCACTGGTTGAGAAAGTGGCACCAATTTTGCTAACCAGTTACATGTTCAAAGCTACGTAAAGCAATACCAAAATAAATTACGAAATTATTTTTGACAGTCAACTGAAAACTGTTCTATTTGCTTGGTTTGATTCACTCAGAAAAACACCGAAACACTTCAGTTTTAAACTAGAACTATGCTTAAAAGCACAATCAATAATAATATTGCTTAAGGGTTTGCGTTTTAAAAGTTGTAAGTTCCATATCTGTTGTGGTCTTTTCTCAATTATGCTCTCTGCACTTTTTGTACGGCACTAAAAAAATTCATTATTCAATTTTTAAAATTGGTTTCAGGGGCTTCAAGAACAAGGATTAACTTTCCTTTGAAACAGTTAAAGATGGAAAATAAATCAGCTACAGAGCTGAAGGAATACCTTACGGTAGATGACGAAGGACATGTAAGCTTGGATATGAGAAAACAACAGCTCATAAACGTTCCAGAAGGACTTACTGATCTGACCAATCTGGAGAAACTCTATCGGCGTGAAAATACCATTCAAAGATTACCAACAGGTGTCAACAAGCTCAAAAATCTCAAAGTGCTGCTCTTGGATAAGAACAGGTTGACTGACCTGCCTGATAGCATTGGTGACCTGAAAGAGCTCAGAGAGCTGAGTGTGTCTAGCAACAAGCTGTCCATTTTACCTACAAGTATAAAGCACTTGACAAAGCTTGTAAAACTGGACTTGGGTGATAACGAATTAACATACTTGCCAGATAGCATTGGTAACCTGAATGAGCTGAAAGAGCTGATTGTGTTGGAAAATCAGTTGTCCAATTTACCTACCAGTATACAACAACTAACAAAGCTTGAAGATCTGGACTTGACTGAAAACAATTTAACATGCTTGCCTGATATACTTGGTGACCTGAAGGAGCTGAGACAGCTGAATGTGTGGGGGAACCAGTTGTCCAATTTACCTACCAGTATACAACAACTGACAAAGCTTGAAAAACTGGAATTGGGTAAAAACAATTTAACATATTTGCCAGATAACATTGGTGACCTGAAGGAGCTGAGAGAGCTGAGTGTGTGGGAGAACCAGCTGTCCAATTTACCTACCAGTATACAACAACTGACAAAGCTTGAAAAGCTGGACTTGGAAAGAAACAGATTTCAATACTTGCCTGATAGCATTAGTGCCCTGAAGGAGCTGAGACAGCTGAATGTGTGGGGGAACAAGTTGTCCAATTTACCTACCAGTATACAACAACTGACAAAGCTTGAAAAGCTGGACTTGGAAAGAAACAGATTTCAATACTTGCCTGATAGCATTAGTGCCCTGAAGGAGCTGAGACAGCTGAATGTGTGGGGGAACAAGTTGTCCAATTTACCTACCAGTATACAACAACTGACAAAGCTTGAAAAGCTGGACTTGGAAAGAAACAGATTTCAATACTTGCCTGATAGCATTGGTGCCCTGAAGGAGCTGAGAGTGCTGGATGTGACGGGGAACCAGTTGTCCAATTTACCTACCAGTATACAACAACTGACAAAGCTTGAAAAACTACAGTTGGGTGCAAACAAGTTAACATACTTGCCTGATAGCATTGGTAACCTGAATGAGCTGAAAGAGCTGATTGTGTTGGAAAATCAGTTGTACAATTTACCTACCAGTATACAACAACTGACAAAGCTTGAAAAACTGGAATTGGGTAAAAACAATTTAACATATTTGCCAGATAACATTGGTGACCTGAAGGAGCTGAGACAGCTGAATGTGTGGGGGAACCAGCTGTCTAATTTACCTACCAGTATACAACAACTGACAAAGCTTGAAAAGCTGGACTTGGGAAGAAACAGATTTCAATACTTGCCTGATAGCATTGGTGCCCTGAAGGAGCTGAGAGTGCTGGATGTGACGGGGAACCAGTTGTCCAATTTACCTACCAGTATACAACAACTGACAACGCTTGAAAAACTACGGTTGGGTGCAAACAATTTAACATACTTGCCTGATAGCATTGGTAACCTGAATGAGCTGAAAGAGCTGATTGTGTTGGAAAATCAGTTGTCCAATTTACCTACCAGTATACAACAACTAACAAAGCTTGAAGATCTGGACTTGACTGAAAACAATTTAACATGCTTGCCTGATATACTTGGTGACCTGAAGGAGCTGAGACAGCTGAGTGTGTGGGGGAACCAGTTGTCCAATTTACCTACCAGTATACAACAACTGACAAAGCTTGAAAAACTGGAATTGGGTAAAAACAATTTAACATATTTGCCAGATAACATTGGTGACCTGAAGGAGCTGAGACAGCTGAGTGTGTGGGAGAACCAGCTGTCCAATTTACCTACCAGTATACAACAACTGACAAAGCTTGAAAAACTACGGTTGGGTGCAAACAATTTAACATACTTGCCTGATAGCATTGGTGCCCTGAAGGAGCTGAGAGTGCTGGATGTGACGGGGAACCAGTTGTCCAATTTACCTACCAGTATACAACAACTGACAAAGCTTCAAAAACTACGGTTGGGTGCAAACAATTTAACATACTTGCCTGATAGCATTGGTAACCTGAATGAGCTGAAAGAGCTGATTGTGTTGGAAAATCAGTTGTCCAATTTACCTACCAGTATACAACAACTAACAAAGCTTGAAGATCTGGACTTGACTGAAAACAATTTAACATGCTTGCCTGATATACTTGGTGACCTGAAGGAGCTGAGACAGCTGAATGTGTGGGGGAACCAGTTGTCCAATTTACCTACCAGTATACAACAACTGACAAAGCTTGAAAAACTGGAATTGGGTAAAAACAATTTAACATATTTGCCAGATAACATTGGTGACCTGAAGGAGCTGAGAGAGCTGAGTGTGTGGGAGAACCAGCTGTCCAATTTACCTACCAGTATACAACAACTGACAAAGCTTGAAAAGCTGGACTTGGAAAGAAACAGATTTCAATACTTGCCTGATAGCATTAGTGCCCTGAAGGAGCTGAGACAGCTGAATGTGTGGGGGAACAAGTTGTCCAATTTACCTACCAGTATACAACAACTGACAAAGCTTGAAAAGCTGGACTTGGAAAGAAACAGATTTCAATACTTGCCTGATAGCATTAGTGCCCTGAAGGAGCTGAGACAGCTGAATGTGTGGGGGAACAAGTTGTCCAATTTACCTACCAGTATACAACAACTGACAAAGCTTGAAAAGCTGGACTTGGAAAGAAACAGATTTCAATACTTGCCTGATAGCATTAGTGCCCTGAAGGAGCTGAGACAGCTGAATGTGTGGGGGAACCAGTTGTCCAATTTACCTACCAGTATACAACAACTGACAAAGCTTGAAAAACTGGAATTGGGTAAAAACAATTTAACATATTTGCCAGATAACATTGGTGACCTGAAGGAGCTGAGAGAGCTGAGTGTGTGGGAGAACCAGCTGTCCAATTTACCTACCAGTATACAACAACTGACAAAGCTTGAAAAGCTGGACTTGGAAAGAAACAGATTTCAATACTTGCCTGATAGCATTGGTGCCCTGAAGGAGCTGAGAGTGCTGGATGTGACGGGGAACCAGTTGTCCAATTTACCTACCAGTATAAAACAACTGGCAAAGCTTGAAAAACTGGTTTTGCGTGTAAACAATTTAACATGCTTGCCCGATAGCATTGGTGACCTGAAGGAGCTGAAAGAGCTACAAATGAGAGGGAACGTTTTGACTTTTCACGCATTAGGAAGTCTTTTCGAGTTAAAGTTCAAGAAACCAAACATTAACATAGATATTTCAGGTGAGCATATGGTAAATTTATCTTCCTATTTTTTTATTAAGTTATGGACACACAATCTTTATTACATTAACTACATGCATGCTGACTGGACTATCATTTTGTTTCCTTGCAAGAAATGCTGTATAACATGGCTTTTCAGGAAAACAACTACTGAAAAGAGTGAAGTTTAAGTGAGTTGATTTTCGTCTTTCCTCTCGTTCTTCTAGAATTGTTTTGTAGCTAAGGAAGGTCTTATTTCACTATTTTTGACAAAAGAGGTAAAAAGTGCCTTTATACTTCCCCTTTAAGTGAAAGCGTCTATCAGTGTCAATACAACACAGCCTTTACTAGGGACTGCATATTAAGGAAGAATGAAAATGGAGGAATTGTCTAAGGGCCTATTTAGGGGGAGGGGAGGATGACTTGTATAGTGAAATTTCTCGGTGCAAAGCTACACCAAGTAGGTGCCGCATTTAAAATATACGCAACACCATTAAAAAATTTGAAAATGTAAACATTGTTAAAATATTAATTATTTCAATTTTCGACTGTTCATTGAAGTTGTAAGTGGGCTGATAAATTGTAAAAAGAAATGTGTAGTCGGACTACGAACCCAAGAGGCCCACACGGCGAGAGAACCTGGTTTCTGTAGCATGGAAAATAAGCAACTAGGAATATTGCTACATCCCCTGGATGGGATGCTCGTCCATCGCAGGATCACTCCCAGTAGTATTTTGCCAGTACCCATTTATACACCTGGGTAAAAGGAGAAAATAAAGAAATATAGTACACTTTAAGACGTAATTCAACGTTGTATCGGTCTCTGCTTCTCTTATCATTTGTAAAAAGAGATAGTGGAGAGCAAAGTTTCTTGTCTAAGCAAACAATACGGTAATCCTGGGGCCAGTTGTTCAAAGGCCGGATAACTTTATCCTGTGGATAAGTCACTATCTGACAGTTTCAATCTGTGCAAAGATTTTGGTATTTCCTCTTGTACAAGCGAATATGCACACTCTAACCACAGTTAAGTTTGGAAGCGTACGAAAACCTTGGACAACGTTAAACGTGAAGTATATTTTGGACCATGAATAGTGCCTTATCCAGCGGATAAAGTTATCCGGGTGCCTGGAGTAGTCAATTGATGAAAATCAGTGTCCATCTATCAATCGATAAATCAATAAAATTCGGTAAATCTGATTTTATTAATATCACTTGTATCGATCAATCGGTAGAAATCGATGACACACTCGTTTCGTTTATTGATTTATCTCCATTTTTACCGATTTCATCGATTTATATCGGTAGATTTTTTTTGTACCAGTGACATCAGCTTATCGTTGGAATTTGTAGAAGAAATGACAATTGACTTCATGCAAATAGTACGTTTTACTGACCAACGAGTTGAAAATATCACGTTCACTTTTTTGTTTGTATTGATGATTACAGTTGAACCTGTATTAAGTGGTTACTTAGCCATTTTAATAAGGGTTGTACAGAATACACGTCAAACACAATGAAACACCATTTAATTTCACATTTTGTAACATGATGTACAGTTTATGCACAAAAGCGCTCACAAAATCACCTACTCGGTTAACAAACAACAACGGTAAAAAATGGTATGGCAGAGAAAACAGCAACGCAAAGATCATACAGTTGGCATCATAGGATGGTAGAAATTCAGTTACCCCGGAGGGCTATTCGTTACTATGTTGCATGGTTTTTGTTTTCACAAAGTGACCGTTGAAAACAGGTGAAGACAATAAAAACAGCTGGTTGGTACTTAGTAAAGAGTGACCGCGACCGCTTAGTTAGAGGTGACCGCTTAATACAGGGAAAATTACAGTAATGAAGGGAAGTAATTTTCAGGACTTCGACTTCGAGACTTTCATTAAATGCTAGCTTTCTGTATATCATATGATTATTACGGAACTTGAAATCCCTTATGATGACTGAAGACGGCAATTCAAGGGCCACCAAACTTTCTATAGTCTGGTTTTCATTGCCATCAAGTCTTTATCACTGTCTTACTAAATACACTTCATATTTGTCTTAAAAGAGTGATGTTTGGAAATTTATGGAGATGTTCCAACAGGTGAGCTCTATCCCTGATTTTGGGGGTTTAAACAGTGTGTAATGTTGACAAGGTGATGCTCATTTGTAGTGTTTTAAGTTCTAGTGTGGTCTGGTCCAAGGGTCAGGCGGTCCCGGGTTCATACAGTTGTAGAGTTGTATGGTCGTACAGTCATCATACGATTTGTAAAGTTTCTTAGACATTAACCGAGGGCAGAAAGCATAATACGTGTCAGTCAGTAACAAACTTTAATGTTCTTGCAGCACGGCTTGACATTGTCTAAATTCGTGATCGACCACATAATGTTTTTTTTTTTATCTAGATGCCAGGATCTTTGTAAAAATTACTTTATAATCACAGTTTAATCAGTATCATCACACGATTGCAGTGCTGAACAGCCGCAGAGTTGTATGGTCATGGTACTGCACAGTCATACTGTCGCGAAGACAGCGTTGCATTGTCATTCATTGTCATAATGTTGTTCAGTCGTATTGTCGTTCCTTTGTAGCTCTAGACCGTCATTTAACGTATGCTCATAGTGTGATATGGTTGTAGTGTTTTAAAGTCATAATATTGTACAGTCATAGCATCTTACAGTGGTAAAATGGGTTATTTCGCTTGACGTAGGTTAGAGCACTAGGTCTTAATAGTAACATCGATTGTACAGCATAGCATTTTTGGGGGCAGTAAATGCAAACTAAAGAAAACAAAGGGAAACAAACAACTCAAGTTGATGGTTTTCTTTTGTTAATAAGTTTCTTCTTGTAACTGTTGTTGGCTGCCCCTTGTGATGATTTTGGCGAAAAAAACATCCTAATGCCATTTGTATGTTGTTATTACATAGTTTACATTATTTGCAGGCCCTTCGGGATGGATCTGTAAATGTCTACCGTGGTCGAATTTTATTGATTGGTCAAGATCGTGCTGGGAAAACAAGTCTCAAGAAGTCTCTCACAGGTCGACCATTTAATCCCAAAGAACAGAGCACAGAAGGAATTCACGTTGATCCTTCAACGTTTGAGATTGATGTTGACCAAGTAAAGAACTGGCAATCTGTTTGCGAAAACGAACAAGGATTATTGGGGTGCTCTACAGATATCGCAAAGATAGTGACTGCAAAACTTCCTGTTTACCGTCCCTTTAAATATGGCCGCGGAGTTAGTGAATATGGTGAGGGTGACACGGATGAAAGTGACGAGGATCAAGAGGATGAAAATAAGGATGAGGATGAGAAGGATGAAAGTGAAGAGGATCAAGAGATTGACAATGGGGATGTCGATGACAGTGATACTTACAATGTTGAGGAAGAGGAAGAAGAAAAAGCAGAAGATTCTCTTGTGAACCAGGTTTGTCAATTCACAATTTTGGGATGATTAAACGTGTAAGGAAGATTTAGTAGATCTTGATTTATGCATAAAAATAAGGCGGTAAAAACACCGCGCAAAATAAATAGGTGTGATTTATATTACATTGCCAACGACAAGAATTTACGGATGTTTTAAACGTTGAGGAGCGAATGAAAGCTTCCGGGAAGAAGGAGCAAAGTGGAGGAGGGGGAGCGGGGCGTGGCACAGACATTTTGCCTAAAGGTTGCTCGTCCACGAACGAGAAACGATAAGTTGCACTCTTGCATTGAGCCACGCGAATCAGGTGTCGGCCAAGGCATATGTGTGCCTTTAACCCGAGATTTCTTTATAGTAGCATGATGCTTAGCCACTCCAGTAAAAAAAAAATTCCAAATATTCACTGCAGCGTCAGTGTCAGGCTCATCATCGATCACACCCCAGTCAACATTTGAAAGACTGGAGAGAAAAGCATTTTTTTAATAACGTTTAAAAGATCTGTATTCAATGATCTGGGGCGCAGCCTTTGGAATTCCAGCCTTTAGAACGCCGTAAAAAAACTGAATGATCACTGAAAGATACGTGAATTACCTCATTATCAACAATACGATGCCCGTTCAGTAGAACAAGCATGAAGCAAACCCTGGGACGACTACTGCAACCAAGGCAGGTTCTTTGAACAACATGATGTTCGATGAACTGATAGCTGGTGTTCGTCGTATGTGTACTGGTAACGGGGGTGGTATCAGACTTGGTAGATGTTGTGGCTGTTGGGATTTAAAAACGTTTAGTTCTCGACATTTAGTTCTATAGCCGTAGAACCATTTCTTGGACCGCAATGGCTTCTTCTCATCTCACCGTGGAAGGTGCATAAAGGAGTTATTCTTGCCTCCACATCCCTGAATCTGACACGAATATGATTTTTGGTACGATCTTAGAAAGTGTTTTTGAATACAGTATGTATCATTGCGGCTACCCCAAACTTCTGTTGCCTGAATATGGTGAATTCGAATGACCTATTATTTTGATTTATTCGTTCGCAAATGCTCAATCAAAAGAAGTCATAAGGAACAATTGACAACTTAAAACAGTTGAAATCCGAAAGTTAACGGCGTAGGAAAGGCGCTTCAAGAACGGATTGTGATTTTGCCAAAGCGAAGAGTCAAGGAGAGGAACCTGGCAACACAGATCATCAGTAGAGCCACGGGCTTTCGCGGAAATGTTTGAGCGCTGCTGAGAATTTTCCTCACAAAAAAGTGCACGTTTGATTGTAAATTTGTACTGAAGCACTATTTTAATTAACCGGTTTTTCGTATTCCTGACACTTTTTAGAAAGTTTTCAAAATGTGCTCAGTTCGGGTTAATAAATTGGCGCAATTCTTTCGGATCTCTTCAATGTGTGTTACTTGTAGTGAAAATTGCACGCTTTTGGGTTTTAGAAGTAAACAAAGGCTTATCTTAATACATTTTTATATAGGAAAACTTTTTGTCCGTTTGTCTGTGTATTTCTTTCATAAAACATCGTTACTACGCATCCAACTACCACTGATCTTATGTACTCTAAATTAAACAAACTAAAATCCTCAAGAGCGGATCAAATACGAGGATCAAATTACCAGTGAGAAAAGATCTAACTTTGTAGTATCAGTGACTTTACTAGTTCAAAAGAACAGGAACAAATGCACCCAATATTTGACCAAATGTCTCTAGATGTCTGCGACATATTCATTGATGAGGTGACTGACAGAAACCTTTGATTTCTCATTTACACTTTGTATTGAATTCTGTCTTTATGAGACTCTTCTGAACGCTTCGCATTGCCAAATTCTATGCGGCCTCACACGGTGGGTGCATGTCAGGGTTACTAATCAGAGATCAGGTTAATTTCTACTGTTGTTGCTCCAAGTTGCACTGGATGCGGCTCTCAATATTGGCTGTTCTGGTCTTTCTCTGTTTGAGTGTTTCTTACCCCTTTCTTCTGGACTTGGATGATATCTAAACTCGTGTTCAAATTGGTTGTTAAGACGTTGTCCCTGCTTGTGAACTAAGTTTAAGCAATCTGCGAAATAGATTTCACCTTTAGACTGCGAAAGACCTCCTGTTATGTCCGTCTGCTTCCTCCTTAAATTCTACCATGGTAGTTTCTTCATGAGCATAAGGACGGTGCCATGATATTCAGCGGTTTTATTACATTTCATTGTTGCCTAGTAACACTCGGTACATGCGCAGTGTCGTATTAGAAGAGAACCATGTGCTTTAGCCTAATGGCGGACATTGTAAACTTTTGTTGTGTTTATTAAATAAACCTTTGTGAGATTTCAAGACATGGTGGCAGCGGTAAAACGTGGAAAATGCTGAAATTAAGCCCTCCAGAGAGATTTGATTTTTCCAAACCGCTCGACTGGCCCGATTGGAAGCAGAATTTCTTGCGATTTCGACTCGCAACGAAGCTTCACAAAGAGGACGGCGATGTCCAGGTCAGTGCTCTCGTTTACACAATGGGGAGAGAAGCCGAACATGTGTACAAGTCCTTTACCTTAGCAGAAGGAGACGAGAAGAAATTTGACGTGATATTGGCAAAGTTTGATGAGCATTTCGTTCCAAAACGGAACGTAATTCACAAGCGAGCACGTTTTCACCAAAGGAACCAAAGACAAGGAGAGACGGTCGAATCCTTCGTTCGAAACCTTTATGAGATAACGGAACACTGTGATTTTACAACCAGTCGGGATCAGCAAATACGAGATAGGATCGTCATCGGAATTTTGGACAAGAACGTGTCTCAGAAGTTACAGTTAAAGGCAGACTTAACGTTAGAAGCAGCGATTCAAATAGCTCGCCAGTCAGAAATGGTGAAGTCTCAGATTACAGATCAGAACTCCCTCGCAGTGAAGAATCTGGAAGAGGTGCAAGGCCAGAAGAAGCCAGTTCCCTCTCGTCCGAGGAGAGGAAAAGCGAAGAAAGCGGAGTCCTTCCAAAAGCAAAGTCAGAAGAAATGTGGCAGATGCGGTCTCAACCACTTAAAGCCAGAACACTGTCTAGCAAAGGATAAGAAGTGTTTAAAATGCCAAAAGGTGGGCCACTTTGCAGCTGTGTGTCGGTCTAAGCTTGTAAATGAGGTGCAAAGAGATGATGGTGTTGTTGCAAAAGGCAGTGGCGTTGACCATTGGTTTTTAGGTGCTTTATCTGGTGATTCACTTGAGGACAGTACGTGGAGAGTTCAGCTCAAGGTCAGCGGTAAGCCAATAGTTTTCAAGATCGACACGGGTGCAGATATAACTGCGATGTCCAAGTCTACTTTTGACAGTCTGCCAAACCAGCCTAAGTTACATCCATCCAGGATAGCCCGTTTTAGTCCCGGAGGCAAATTACAGTGTGCAGGACAGTTTACAACAACAGTGACATGTTGTAATAAGAACTATGAAGTGGACATCTTCGTAATAACTGGAGAACATGCAAGTAATTTGTTCGGTAGACAAGCAGCCCGCGAAATGGGTCTAGTTGCGAAGTTAGAAGAGGTGGATGCAGAGTTGTTTGGGGACATAGGTCTGTTAAAGTGTGAGCCAATAAGGATCCAGTTGGATGAGAATGTTGAACCTTATTGCATCAACACAGCCAGGAGGATTGCTTTCCCTCTGATGCCAAAAGTAGAAGAAGAGCTAAAGCGGATGGAAGAGGCTGATATCATTAAAAGAGTCACATGGCCGACAGAATGGTGCGCGCCCATGGTACCTGTGCAGAAAAGTAATGGGAAGCTGAGGATCTGCGTTGATCTGAGAAAGTTGAATGGCGCGGTCAAGCGTACAAGATTTGTTTTGCCTACCTTGGAAGACATCGCTCCAAAGCTAGCGGGTGCTCAGTACTTTTCCAAGCTGGATGCATCAGGCGGATTCTGGCAGATTCCCCTCCATCCAGACAGTGCCAAATTGACCACGTTCATCACTCCAATGGGGCGGTTCTGTTTTAAAAGACTGCCATTTGGAATTACTTGTGCCCCAGAGATCTTTCAATGTCAAATGACTGACTTGCTTAAGAATGAGGAAGGCTGCGAAGCAATCATGGATGATATTATTGTGTATGGAAAGTCTGCTGAGGAGCATGATGAGAACTTACGGAAAACGCTTGAAATCATCAAGGAGTCAGGTCTGAAACTGACCAGGGAGAAATGTGAGTTCAAGAAAGACAGGCTAACCTACTTCGGACATGTCCTGAGTGCTGACGGAGTAAGTCCAGACCCTGAAAAGGTGAAAGCCATCAGAGAGCTAGAAACGCCAAACAATGTGCCGGAGCTAATGAGTAGTAAGGGTAATGGGCATGATTAATTACCTCGGAAGCTTCATACCCAACCTTGCTACAGAAATGCATCCAATGTCTGATCTGTTGAAGTCTGAAAGTGTTTGGACTTGGGGCCCTCCCCAGCAAAAGGCATTTGACAAGGTCAAGGGGATAATTTCAAGTTCCACTGTGTTGGCGTTCTATGACCCAAAGCAGCCAACTGTTGTGTGTGCGGATGCTAGTAGCTATGGAATTGGTGGGGTTCTGATGCAAGAGCATGACGGCCAACTCCGTCCAGTTGCGTTTTGTTCAAGAACACTGACACAGGCTGAGGTCAAATATGCCCAAATTGAGAAGGAGTGTCTGGCCGCGGTGTGGACGTGTGAGAGGTTATCACGTTATCTTTTTTAACTTCCAACTTTCAAGCTTTTGACAGATCACAAACCATTAGTTCCACTGATCAACCACAGAGATCTAGACAAGACACCACTAAGATGCCAAAGACTGTTAATGCGTCTGATGAGGTTCAACCCTCAAGCGGAACATGTTCCAGGCAAGCAAATGGTGATGGCAGATACCTTGTCCAGAAGCCCTCTTAAGCAAGAGCAGGAGCCAGACACCATAGAAGATGTTCAAGCTTATGTAAGCTTGATTGAGTCTACCAGGCCAGCCACCGATACTCAGATGAGGAGGATCAGAGAAGCAACTGCCAGAGATGTTCAGCTCCAAAAGGCGATAGAACTAACGTTACAAGGGTGGCCAGAGCGCGTGGAAGAGGTCCCACTCCAGGTACGACAGTTCTTCGATTCTCGGGGACACCTGCCGATAAGCGATGGCCTTCTAACATACGATGATCGCATGGTGCTACCTACTGACATGAGAGAAGAAATATTGGAGCGCATTCACACAGGGCACCAAGGCATCACAAAGTGTCGAGCACGTACCAATTTGTCAGTATGGTGGCCTGGTATTTCTAAAGAGATTAAGGAAAAGGTTGAGTCTTGCCACTTCTGCCAAGAAAACCAAGCTAGATACTGAGAAGCAGTGGACTACAGAAGCTAAAGTTGTTGATAAAGATCAAAGCCGAAGGTCATACATTTTTGACTCTGGTGGTCGAATTTTGCGAAGAAATCGGAGGTACCTGAGTAGAATCCCCCCACCCACTTGTGAAGATCCACAAGAGGACGACTCTCCGATTCCAGAAACCAGTAGTGAGACTACCACTAAACTTGTTCAGGAGTACTCTGCTCTGGAAGATAGCAACACCAGCCCCACAAGCAACTTGGATCTTATCCCAGAACAGAGGACCTCCAGTGGGAGACTTATCAGGAAACCTGTTCGTTATAGGGAGTGACTTTGATAGTGTTAACATTTTTAGAAATTAACTTTAAATGGACACTTGACTGTAATCCTCTAATTTACAAGGGACAGGTCAAGCTTTTAAGAGCGTCTTTTTTTCATGACCGAGTGAGTGGTGGCACAGGGTTCAAAAATTGACCACCCTCATATTTTGCTCAGACATACTCTATGATGAGTTAAAAAACGTGGTGTATTTCTTATGTTCAGCTCTGCTTTTGTTTTCCAGAAAATTACCAATAACTGTAACGGGCGCCGACCGTCATAAAATGGCGGAAATTAGTGCGCCGAGTAACAACACAATAACTTCGCTCGTGTAAAGCGTAAAAGGAAGCACGGTTTTTTTAAATTGGTATATTTGTGTAAGAGACACTGACAAATGATTTAAGTCTAAAACCAGGATTGTTTACTTAACTGGGAATGCACGGCACGAGTTTGAAAATCACCAATATTTCATTGTTTAAAAATCTCATTTTGGAGCAGTTTTTCAATAAACGTTTTTCCCATGCGGTATAACTCAGAAGCGCTTGAGATTAAGGTTGTGATTAGTGGAAATGGTCTTCTTTTCAATGATATAAAAATTAGTCTGGGGCTCTTAACTTCTGCACGGAAAAAACACGCTCTATGTCGAGAAAAATCACAAACTCCACTTGTCAACAAACACAAATAATCGAATTAGTCTCTGTTATCGAAGCCAATATTCCAAGCAAATCTAAGTGCTTAGCCCCTATTTGATTAGAAGGTCAACATTACAAGTTTACCTTGCTAAAACAGTGGCTGTAGATTGGTTTTCATTCCTACTTTCTCTTCAAAATTACCATCTTCCCTCTGACAGCGAGTTTACGAAATCAACAACTATCCGAGCGATACCCGGGTGGCTCTTGTAAAAACATCGGCGCTATTCTTGGCAGTTTCAAACACACCATAGCTGCTATCTTTCTCTAACGTACAACTGAGCTTGTTTCATCGTAAAAAAAAATGACCATTGAGCGAGATTTTTGATTACTGAGCGACACTGTCATTTTGACTTCTTCAACCATGCATATCATTTGTATGTCACGCAATGACATATCACACTCCTTACAAGGAAGGCTTGGTTACCAATATTCCTTCAGGTGTTACACAAGTTTTGCGGATAAGGAAATAATTTTGGTTTGTTAAAAAAGACATTCTGTGATATAAAATTCTTAAAACAAATTGACAAAAACGCCAAAAAGACCCACCGACCGACAGACAAGCAGCCCGAACGATAGAAAGAAAAAAGAAAGAAAGAAGACGAACAAGCGAACGATGGAAGAAATGAAGGAAAAAAACAAATGTAAAATTTAGAAGAAGGAAAGAAGTAATAAAATAATGGAAAGGAAAAAGCGGGAGCGCTCAACACTAAAGAAAACCAAATTTGATAAGGTGAACCAATCCTAATGATATAATGACCATCGCGTCATTCAAAGTTTTTAAACAAACAGATGATCGCACAGCCACGTTGTCCTTCTGGATAACACATGAAATGGATATCAATTGCTCTTTTCAGAGGTTAGCTGGGGTACAGTGCTCCCAAGGTACACGAAGTCGAGCAAAAGAAAAAAGTGCCCTTATCCTCCCGTTGCTTTCATGTGGAAAAAGCATCTCAGCACACACACAGTCTGTCGGCGTAAGTGATGTAGAGTCGGAGATCAACTTAATTTTTAAACGGGCTTCAATTTTCACTGCACCTTGTGACATTTCGGGCATGACCATCTGTCCAGTTCATTCCTCCCCTTTGGGCATTGGGTGGTGGAGAGGTTCCCAACGATACCTTATCGAGCTACGCCAAAGGGAAATCGCGCAAGGCTGACAGCGGTATTAACAAGGCGCTTTCGAAGACTATCCAAGACGTACCAGAGCCAACAGGTACAAATTTTCCCGTAAGGCAACGTAGTTTTGCTAATTCATAATAGGGGAAGGTCAATATGAAATTTAAAAGTTGTGTCTTATTTTCAAACTGAGCGAAAAGTCGTAAGTCGGAAAAAATTAACATGTACTTGCAACAAGAAGCTCGCATTTTTAATAACCAGCCTGGTTTTGGTGAACAATAATTTAATTGAAATGTTTATCACGAACTTAAATTTTTTCTGGAAATGAAACCAACATGCTTATTTTCCTGGAAACCCAACTATAAACGCAACGCTTATGCTTTTTATTATCGTCATTATCATCACCATCATCATCATCATCATCATCATCATCATCATCATCATCATTTTTATTATTATTATTATTATTATTATTATTATTATTATTATTATTATGGATACTATTTTTAGCCGTAGCTACTAATCTGTGAAGAACTCCGTTAAGTTCTCTCAAACAAACTGAACTCTGACAGTTACACAATTTTGTAGTCTCGTTATATTCCCTCAGAAGCCCTTCAGACTAATCGCTGGTACTGAGAGTGGTCATATCCAGGGCTCATTATAGTGGTTATTTTACATCTCCAAATTGGAGACGGGGCCGCCATAAAGATTTCAACGTGGCCATCCGAACCATTTGAGGGTCAAACCTTCTTCTCTGAAAATTTCTGACCCTGAGTATGGGTGCGGCCGTGGTTGGAACCCTGCCTTTAGTTATTTTATGTTCAGGAGCACAGTTATCCTAATAATTATCGTTGCTTTGGGTAGGAATATACCGTGACTGTAAATTACAATTAATGCGGATTTATCGGCCATATGGAACTGTGTAGCTCAAGCCTAGCGTATGTTACAAAGGGCACTGAAAAATATTGTCCTTCTAAAGGACATTTGTTTGTCTTTTAGCATGTCACTGACACATCAGTTCATCGCAAACAGCCTTACATAAAAAAGATTTACTCCAGTCACTTTGTCTAGGCTGCATCTGCCAGCAGTAAGATTCGTTTTCCGGACTCTTATCTGCTTTTTGCTTTAAGTATGTTCTTCATTGGCCTTACAAGCTGAGTGCTAAAAGCATTGGTGGCATTTATACCACTGTTAGGCTAACCTTCATGCGACACTTACACCACCGGCCCATATTACACTACCCACCTTGAATAGCTTTCGCTAAACGCGGGTAGTGTACATCTGAATAATGTAAAAGATGATTTTAATAAATGATTGATTTATTTGAGCGATTGATTTATTTGAGCGTAGCTTACATAAAGCGCGAACTTTCTTATCGTAAAGAAGTAATTGTCACAGCCTTTAAATGCAGTTCTCTTTTGTTGTTTTAGTCTCGTCGATAAAGTCAGGCAAGGCCGGGCTATTAAGCTGGACATGGTGTGTCCATTTGACACCAGTGGTACCATTCTGTCCACTGCACGTGCACGATGTACAAAGCATCTGCTTGTAAGAAAATTGTACTAACAAATCCCATCCTAAAAGATAAATAGCTAGTAACAGATTAAGTACCATGTCAGCTAGGGGATTTTAAGCTTGAAGTCGGTAGACGCAGACAAACTGCCGCGGAAAAAAAATAAACTGGTTGTTAGTTTTGTTGGGTGTCCTGCGCGCTCGGTCTCATTACGTGACAAACATGATCGTCTCATTCTACGGACGATTCCTCTTGTGTGCGTCTTCAGGCTGCAAAATTTCTTCTTCTGCGACTATAGATAATTGAATCTCAAGATTGCAGTAAGAGACGTTCGAATCAAGGCAGACACAGGTGCAGAAGCCACAGTTATCCCCTACAACCTTAACACGCAAATCACTAAGAAACCTCTACAAAAGATTCATCAACCGCTTAAAGGCTGGCTTGCAAAGAAACCCATACACCCGAAGGGCTCTGTATCTCTTCCGACTCAGTACAAGAACCGAAAACTCGATTTGTTGTACCTTGTTGTGAAAGGCAACTTCACACCACTGTTTGGTTGTGATGCCTGCCTGGATCTGGAAGTGATTAAGTTTATGAATCTTCAATTAATAGATACACCTGAGCCACATGTCGTGAATTCAGACACATCAAGACAAGATGAAGACCAGAGTATTTTCGAGACTGACCCTGTGCTGCGAGAATATCAGGACTGTTTCAGTGACAAGCCTGGTAAACTACCAACGAAAGTGCATTTGGAGATTGATCCCTCAGTACCTCCAGTAGTCCACCCGCCAAGGAAAATACCGATTGCTCTGTTAGAGCCAGCACAAGAAAAACTCAAAGAGATGGAAGAAGATGGTATTATTGTCAAAGTGGAGGAACATACACCTTGGGTGTCATCTATGCTAGTTTTTGACAAAAAGAAAGCCAAAGATAGAGACATGAACATTCCACCATCTAAGGACAATGTTCGAATTTGTATTGACCCAAGGGACCTCAATAAGGCTTTCAAACGACCTTATTATCCAATGGTTACCGTAGATCGCCTTTCAGGTGCAAAGAGCTTCACGTCCCTTGATGCCTGCAGTGGTTACTGGCAACTCCAAGTTGATGACAAAAGTTCTAAGCTCTTAACGTTTAATACCCCTTGGGGGCGTTACCGATTCACGAGACTCCCTTTTGGCATTTCACCAGCTCCTGAAATCTACCAACGAGAGATGGACAGACTTTTTGAAGGGGTACCTGTTCAAATAATAGTAGATGATGTCATGATACATAGTGAAGATCAGAGAGACATGGATCAGAAGTTGAGAGCAGTGCTTGACAAGAGCAGAGAAGTAGGATTGAAGTTCAACCCCCAGACAGTGAAACTCAGAGTTCCAGAAGTAAGCTATGTTGGACACGTTCTCTCGTCAGAAGGGTTGAAACCGGATCCTGAGAAAATCAGAACCATTAATCAAATGCCCCCACCTACAGACAAAGAAGGTGTTCTCCGGTTTCTAGGAACAATCGATTACTTAGACAAGTTCATTGAGCACAAAGCTGATCTTCAAGGACCCATCTCACAACTTACTCAGAAAGATGCAGCATGCGTTTGGGAGAAACCACAGCAGGAGGCTTTTGACAAACTGAAATCTGTCATAACTACTGCACCTGTATTGGCCTGTTTTGTCAACAGCAAGGAAACAGTGCTAAATGTGGATGCAAGTAGTACTGGACTTGGTGCAGTGATCATGCAAGATGGTAAACCAGTTGCATTCAGCTCCAAGACACTAACTACAAGTGAGGGAAGATATGCCAACATTGAGAGAGAGCTGTTAGCTATTGTTTGGGGAGCAGAGAAATTTCACACATACGTGTATGGGCGCAGAATTATTGTTGAAACAGATCATAAACCTTTAGAGGCCATATTCAAGAAACCGTTGAATGCTGCTCCTCCTAGGCTACAAAGGATGCTGCTAAAACTTACCAAGTAGGACCTGGATGTTCGTTATGTTCCTGGGAAGAAACAAGTCATCTCAGACTGCCTTAGCAGAGCACCTCTTACTGAAACCGAACCAGTTAGTGAACCTGAAGATGTCATCGGAGTGAATCTTATTGAAGGACTTGGATTTCAAACAAGTACACTGAAAAGCACTGATGAGACTTCAAGAGTGGTGATGGAGTATGTCATGAAAGGCTGGCCTTCAGAAAAAGAGCAAGCTGATGAGCTTGCCAGGGAGTACTGGAGTTTCAGAGAAGAGCTAAGCGTAGAAGATGGGCTGCTCTTCAAATCTGACCGACTAGTTGTCCCAAGACCATTGAGAGCCGAAGTGTTGGATGAAATTCATGGAGCACACTTAGGAGAAAACAAAAGTATTTGCTTTGCAAGGGACTATGTTTTCTGACCATCAATGACAGCTCAAATCAAAGACAAAGTCAGCTCCTGCCCTATTTGTAACGCTTTTCGCAACCAACAGCAGAGAGAGTCACTGCATCCACATGACATACCAGGATTACCATGGCAAATAGTCGGGACTGACCTATTTGAATATACAGGCCACACTTACCTATTGGTCACTGATTTCTATTCAAAGTACTTTGAAATAGAGCTACTTCACCAGAAAACTGCCACCTGTGTTATCAACAACCTGAGGAAGATATTTGCAAGATTTGGAATCCCAGACGAGGTTGTTAGTGATAATGGCTCACAGTTCAGCAATACCAGAAATTTATTTGACACTTCACATGAGTTCAACGAATTTGCCCAAGAGTGGGGATTCCACCATGCTACAAGCTCACCAGAGTATCCTCAATCGGATGGTGCAGCTGAGAGGGCAGTAAAGACTGCGAAACGTATCCTAAAGAAAGCTGCAGCAGACCACAAAGACCCATTTGAAGGACTGCTCAAGTATCGCAATACACCTTTTCAAGATATAGGTGTATCACCTGTACAATTGCTGATGAGTTGTCGAACACGCACAATGATCCCCGACTCATAGACGTCTCTTACTACCACAAGCTGTTGGCCCTGACCAGGTTGCTAAAGCACTCAAACTTCGCCAGAACATTTCCAAGAGGAACTATGACAAACAAAGCAAAGATTTGCCTCCACTTGAGTTGGGAGACAAGGTGCGAATTCGTCCAAACAGAGAGCAAGAATGGCGCAAAGCAGAAGTGTTGCCAAGGTCATAACTCTTGGAAGATGACCAAGGGCGTATTTACAGAAGAAATAGGAGACAGATCATCTCAGTTCCAAATGATCAGCCCATGCACCCACCGCTGCGTGATCCTGTAGTTCCACAATTTCATGACTCACCCAGGAGTTCACGTTTGCCTGAAACTGATCAACCGGCATCCACAGAAGCAGAAGTACCAACCAAATTCACAGCAGATGCACACAGGTCACCCATTACTACAAGATCTGGACGGCAAGTTAAAAAGCCACAAAGACTCATTGAATCCTGTTAGAGGGGAGATGTTGTAATGTTATTGACTAGGGACCCCACGGGATTCTGGGTCCCTGACTGTTTTCTAGGGCCACCCCGCGAATTGTTTTGGTGGCCATGTTTGAGTTCAGTGCGAGAGCACGTGTTTGGCAGTTTTCACTTGAGAATAGTTAAAGTTAAGGTTTAGAACTGTGTTAGAGACAGACTTACAACAAATGTCCATTCAGTTTCTGTCATCTATAAGTCCAATCTCTAATTCCTCTTACTCCATGATAGTTCCATTAGCTTGTCTTTTCAAACTTTTGTCCACAATCTGAAACTCCTTTCTTTTCCACTTTGCTCCTTCTTCTTCTTCTTCTTCTTCTTCTTCTTCTTCTTCTTCTTCTTCTTCTTCTTCTTCTTCTTCTTCTTCTTCTTCTTCTTCTTCTTCATCATCTTCTTCTTCTTCTTCTTCTTCTTCTTCTTCTTCTTCTTCTTCTTCTTCTTCTTCTTCTTTTTCTTCATACAGCATTGCAGATTTTTGCTTCTCTTTAGGTGATTCAATCTTATGTTGTACTTCTTTCAGTATCCTCCATTTTTCTAACGCTGCACTTACTCAACGCTTGGCTCATCCCAGACCTTGCCCAGTGTATTAACGTGCGGTTTGATTCCCTGTCTTTGAACTCCTATTTGATCTTCGATTAATTTGTTGCGCGGGATGCCCTGAGGGCAGACTGTGTCTAAAATTAGGCTCGCTGTCTTTTTTTTCTTCATGGTAGCTTTAAATCTGCACATTAGTTTTTTCATTAAACTCTGCTCTCTCTGCATGAACACTGCCTTCAATGACCATTTTATCCGGTAATTTCTGTCTTACACCTTCTGCAAATTCGGAGAGACTCGCTGTTTCGTATCACAAAGTTTCGCACTTCCCACGGAAACTTCTTCGCTCAATGAAATTTCCTGCTATTTTAAATCCAAGCAACGTGCATCTCGCTACCTCTTACTTGCTGTATGCAATCAACGCCCAGAATTGAATAAATGTAGGGAACCTTTGTCCATGGACACAAGACTCTTACTTGAAACGCGTCCTTATTCATGAATGCATGACGATTCACTGCAATCAGATCATAACATGTAAAACATTTTTGTACCAATTTGTTTAAGGGCACCAATAGACACTGCTGAATCGAATAACCCTTAAAAGTTTTCCACATCTTGTTCCGCTAAAAAAACCAAAAACGGCGAAAAAAATTGCATTTACGCTCATATAACTTCTCTACTAAAGGGACTTAAAACAATACCAAGTGCTCTTATTGACTAAAATGTGAGCTAAAATGTAGGTCCTCTATTCAGAGGGTCAGCGGATGACTCTACTTTCTTCTATCCTTAGTAAACATTGAGATGTTTACATAAAATTCTGTTTTGTTTTGTGTACTCTGATGAAGGTTCCTGGACCAAATGTACATGGTGCTCTTCATGACACACAAGCAAGGCCGTCCCTGTTGAGTATGTTAAATAATGCAGATTTTAGATCACCTCCAAATGAAGTCACGAAGCATACAAATCAGCTGCTCAATTATCTTAAAGGTGAACGTGCTGAAAGTGTCATCAACAAAGAAGAATCTGTTGTCAGTATGGATCTGTGGGATTTCGCGGGACAGCACTTGTACTATGCTTCGCATCCAGTATTTTTTTCATCACGTGCAGTTTATATCCTTGTGTACAACCTCAGCAAGGCATTAAATGACAAAGCTGAGCCCTGTGTCAGACAAGGGTATACTGATGTTGTTTTAGAAAATCCAAATGGTGAAACAAATGTGGAAAATTTGCTGTCATGGCTTGCCACAGTACATAACATCATCCAAATGACAGACGCATCGGTAAGTGACACTGCACAAAGGAAACAAAGTTATCTGCGGCCTCCGGTAGTCATTGTTGGTACCCACGCTGATAAACCATCAGGAAATATTTCAAGTACAAAATTACAGATACAAAAACGACTTGCTGGAAAGGAATATGAGAAGCACGTGGTCCGCCCTTTTTTCAGCATTGATAACACTGCGAGTTCACCTGGCAGAGAGTGTTGTAATTCAGTTAAAGCACAACAGGCAGGTAAAGATCACCAACATTCTTTACAATATGGACATTTTTGATTAGCGCTAGGCTGCATTAGTAGTCTGGGAAGGATGTTTTAGGCCGGATTTTTGAGGTGGTGTCTCATTAATTTGAGGTGACATACATTAACGCCGATGACGTCACCGCCTATTGTCTTGAGAAACCGCCAAAAACTCCGGCCTAAAACATCCTTCCCAGACTACTTGCATTTATTAACATTTAGATCATGTGAAAGTTACAAATGTCTTATATTTTAAAAAAAATGTATATGCGTATTTTTTTTAACTAAAATCTCAATCCATTGTCATAAATGTTACCCAACGAGAATCGCGTTAAGTTCAACCTCTGCTGCCTTTTCACACATTCTACTTAGTGAGCCATGTCATATAGTAGATTTTATTTGAATACTGCTCATAATTACTGCATAACAATGAAGGTTGGCTATATGGATGTCTACATTGTCGTTTTGCTACAATTGTATTAGATTGTTTGTTTTTTGATGTGAATGCCTTGCTGGAATTACAAAAAAAAAAAAATAAGACAAATAATATCTGATTAGACCATAATGAGAAGTCACCTGCTATCCACAAAATTTAAATGCTCGTAGCAAAAGAAATCATGCTTCTGGTAAATTTATTGTAATGTTTTCGGCCTTACGCTAGTACATTTATAAACGCTCCTCGGTGCATGTACCTAGCTGTTAAATGCAATTTTTTCAAGTTCTACTGTGAAATGCATTCAAGAAAAAAACTGGGTGACGTTAGAGAGACCTTCAGGGATCAAGAAAAAGACATGCATGACTCTTTCACCCCATGCTGCTCCCTACTCAAAATTTTGTTATACTTGAAACTAAAAATGATCAGCAGTAACTTTTTACACGATTGTCCGAAAAATTCTTAAGATTGACACAAGGAACCTTAAATGTCTTAGGCAAACGTTTTTTTTTCCACAAAGTTCCGAAGTCTGACCAACTATATTTGTAAGATTTATTGAAAAGTTTCACTGATAGACCTATTCGGCTAACCTAATGTTGTACCCAATTCAGATCCCCCGGGGTTAAGATTCTTTGTTTATTGCATTTGCATTATAATGTAGCATTCACATTTAAATGATCTGGAAATACTTAGAACGAAACATTTTATGCCCAAAGGATTTGAATAGGGTACAGCATTGCGTTAACCGAATAGGTCTATTGTCTGATGGCAGTTGAATGTTTATGATCATTTCTTGTATACCCTAAATACACCAGAAGCAGCCAACGAGAACATTTCAGCAAAATTCTTATCATGTTTACTCCTGTGTTCCCAGGTCGTTTGTTTTGTGGTCTTTTTAAGACATGGTTCTGTTAGCTAATACAGTTTGACATGTTCAAATGCTTTAGATGAAAATGACCTTATTTCGCATTGTCAATGAAATATTTTCCCCTCTCAAAACCAAAGGAGTTAGTTTTCAAGTGTTGCGAGGTTTTGAGCTGGCATCCTACCGAAGAAAAGCTTAGATTTTCATTAAAAACAAATCCGAATTCCTGAGGCGATTAAGGTCTTCCTAACAGATATCCCATGAAAATGATCTGTTGGGTGCCCCCGAACACATCATAGGTTCAGACCACCCGTGCTATGAAGGAGGTTTTAAACGAACGCTTACAAGCAAAATGTTCATTGGCATAACCACATTGATTGTTACGTCAGTGTTATTTGAAGGTGTTGGGCATTTAGCGTGCTGTATAGTGTTTTTTTTAGATTGACCTATAGTAGTCTTTATTGTTTTGGCTCAGATTCACCAGAGTTTTTGCATGTGGCCTTTAATTCCTTTAGGAAACATGGCTTGATGTTTTATTTCCTGCTTTGCGCTTGGTTTTCTGGAAAAAAGAAAAAAAGTGGAAAGGTCACCTGACGGGGCAACGTCTCCTAAATAAATTTAAAAGGGCCACATGCAAAAACATCCGGCAAATCTGAGCCAAAACAATAAAGACTACTATAGGTCTATTTGCCCTTAGCCCTTCAGTTCCTGCCAAGGTTCATAATCCATTGTTGTTTACATCAAGCTTGTCAACACCCAAATCATTACTGCACCTCTTCTCCGTATCTCTTTTTCTTGTGTTTGCTTTTGTCAAAAAGTAGCTCAATTATATTCTGTATTACAATTTGCTTTATGAAGAGCAAGAGAGCGACATTGATAACATTCAAGCACTGCAAAACAGAACCATGGAAATATGGAAAGAGGAACCATACATGGGAGAGATGATTCCAGTGAGGTAAATGTTACTTTTTTGTTAGATAATATAGTTTATGTGTGCCTTAAACACCTCAACAAACTAAGTACTAAATCTATAGTAGAACTTTGGATATGTCCAGAAATGCACGCTAATGAGTTTAATGAACTGTATGATAGACATCACAAAGTGTCTTCTACCCTAAATTATTACTAAAACACAAATAATTCTGTCAAACATGACGTCATACAAAAAGATGTGTTTTATATAAAGTACCCAAAATCAGGGTTAGGTACATTGCTAGGCATAAGTGGATTTTTTTAAAGCACAAAAGCAACATCAGCAAGTTTTATAGCTACAAGGATTTCTTTGATTATCTTTTAAGGTGGATCAGTTTTGAGAAGGTGGTCAGTGCATTGGTTGCCAAAAACATTCACTGTGCAGATGTGGACGAACTTCAAATCATTGCAAGGGAAAAGTGCTTCATAGAAGACAAGATCGAGTTTGACACCATGCTGCAGTTCTATCATGACCTGGGAGTGATTGTCAAACACCGTGGGACAGTCGTTCTCAAGGCTCAATGGCTTATCGACCTCTTCAGGCAGCTCATCACTATTCCACCATTTGAAAAAGCGGTGAGAGATGCATGTTTTATCACTGAAATTTTTCTTCTTCTTGGTTAATTAAATGTAGTGACAGACCCAGAACCTCGCATACCATGGTGGGCTGCGCCAAAAATGTTCCATGATATAAAAAAAAATAGCCATCTACGCCGTATTTTCCTTGCCATAGAGGTGGGGACCCATGACCCGGGTCCCTTCCCATAGATCTGCCACGAAAATGAATGGTTCGCAATTGAACTTCACTTCCCCTTAGTATGCACTTACGTACCCTGAAAAAACTTACTCCAACCAGGTCAATGTGTTCACATATATATTGAGAGTATCACTCTTCCCTACAAAATCCTTCTCCTACTGCTATTTTATGGTATTCTGAAAGAGCCCAAGATCTAAATTGAAGGCAAATACCATAGCTAATGTATAAGGTGCTAAAAACTACCAATTAGCAATCATTATCGTGATCCTGGGGGATCTTCTTATTGCACTGAGGCGACGTTATTTTGAGATAATGTCATCTCAAATTGACGGTTTCTGATTGCCTAAAAAATGGTCATGTTAGCATGGCAGCACGGCACTTAAATGGGTTCGGCGTTCACAGATCAAAATTTTACTCCTATGACTGAACATGCGATGTTGGATGGTGTTGTTTATTTCTTTTCATTTGAGTTTACAAAGCTTCTGACACTGTTCAAGGAACACTAATAATATTTGTTTTGCGGTGAACATGTACCATATACAGCGGATACAACTTTTTTCTCTAAAGGCAAAAAAGAGTGATTATAAATTCGATGAAGAGAAATTTGCTTAAAAGACTTTTTCTTGAGTGTGAAAATGGCCACGGTAAATAATAATGAGCTTAACCCATTGACTTCTACACCGGCCAAAACTAGCCGTCCCTCGCGCATGCTCCGCGTGTGAAACTCGATACGTTCTCTCTCCCCTCCTGGGGCTTTTTTCGTCCTGAAAAGGTCACAATAGCTAGTAGAATGATAAACCAATCAGAATCTGGCTTTTGCGCATATTTTTAGGCATTTTAGGGGGTAGACAACACGGCGACAACACGGTAAATGATGTTTTCCGATGTTGATTTGCTTTTTCAAAATAGTTTAAGTGATGATTTGACCCAGAATTCTGTAACTTCTGTAATTTTCATCGCAAACGTGCCCGAATTTACTGCAAGTGATCGCTTTGAACAAACACGGAGTGTCTTCAAATTTTACTTGCGTGTTTGCACGCACGCAAAAAAACTGAAACTTTTTTGCCTCTAATAGCAAATGTATTGTTTATTTCAATAAAATGTTTTGTTGGAAAAGTTTTTTGTTGATTTTTGTGTCTTTGTCAATTCATAGTTGCGTTTGAGAAGCAACAGATGCGTAATCAAGGTAATCAAGGACAATTTGCATAAGAGGGCTGAAATTTGATATGCCAAAGGTCTTCATCAACATACCGTGGATTTTAGCAATCTTTTGCGTTCAAGTGTGTTTTTCGGCAAATGATTAATAGGTAACCATATTATTTTACGTCAGAAAACATTTGTTTAATCATCCCAGTTTAATATGCAGTTAATTTTGGAAGCCAACAATATTTATTTATCCACTGCGCATTTTACTGAGTTAAACCGCTCTTGGAAAAAGCTAATTTATGCGAAATCTATGGAAACTGTATTTTCAAAGCCAAAGGGTCTGATTTATTTGGACTACTACCCTTTTCAGACGCTTTAAGATGCTTTCGCTTTGCTCAAAGTTTTTTGTTTAAATTAGTACCATCGCCAATATATGTCGAAATTTTCACCTTCCCGCATCTCCAGTAAATACCTTCTCAAGCCTTGTCGGTAGGCTGTCAACGTTGCTGGCTCATATTCTTCACCGAAAGTTTCTTTTCTGGTGTCTCTTATCTCTACAAAAAAGGGCTTCAAGAGCTCAACTGCATTTTCTCTTACGGTTCAGGTCTGTCAATTTGATCTTCTTGTAGCTAGCGCATTGGCAAACGGCAGACTCAGTAATTTTTGCAGTATTAATTTCAAATGTTTAAATCTCCACGGCATCTAAGCTAGTATAATAATGCTCTTTTTTCCTTTTTTGGGTACTAGTTTGGTTGCTTTTTTCATTCTTGCTTCTGGTTGTGTGGTTTATTCATCACTGTTTTCATATTGTTGTTTATCAAGCGGCGGTAACAAATTATCAATAAAATTTTCTGGTAAAATGTTTAAACCTACTAGCTCGTCTATTTCATCAGTGGTAGGTACCTTATGGACTGTAAATTTTTGCATTTTCTTTGTTTTGACGTAAAAATTTGAGCCAAAAATTCAAATAACCCGCCCAAGGAAAAATTTCGCGTACGGATACTACCATGGCTACAGTTTGACTGAAGTAAGAATTTCTCTTTCAATCAGCGCACGATTTGTACTTTATCATAAATTCGATTTTGAGACGACATTACGGCTTTGTAATTCTTATATTAGACTAGACTAGTTATTTTAGGTGAGGAAGCCTGACTTGTTATGAGCCTCGTGGTTTCTTTCAGGTCTTCTCGCCATTTATCTTTCCTTAATTTTCTTCATTTTTTCCATCTTGTGCTGTAAATGTTTTGTATATGGCAAAATAAATATTGTATTGTATTGTAATGACGGCGTTGCGAGAAAATATATTCCGTATTGGGCGGAGTCGCGAATACGGAATATATTTTCTCCCAACTAGCTGTCATTATAAAGCCATAATGTCGTCTCAAAATCGAATTTAGTTTATACCAATCCTGACATGTAGGATATCAATGAAACTTGATTCAGATGCTACCTTGTACAGAATAATAATGGGAAAGAACTGTTCGATAATTTTCATTCGAACGGTCACACTTAAGAATTTTATCCACAGACTGAAAACTTTGTTTAAACAAGCCCCGCACTATAAAAGTGGTAGCTCATCCTAGTCACATACTCACATAGTCACTGCTTCGATGTCAAATTAGCGATGGCGAATGGAGTGAGAAAGAAGGATGTGAACGGTGTGGAATAGGCTTTTCAAGAAACTTTAAAGTCCTACATTTCTATGAAAAAAAATATGTTTTAAACCTTGAAAAGACTCATGCTTTTCTCAAGCAAATCTATAGCTTTGTTCACCAGGTAAATCTCAATGTGAATGCTGCTTTTTTTTCCTGTCAATATACTATTGTATCTTGCTACACGGACTATGCAATGTTGACAGTTTAGTGTCTACAGTGAAATGATCGTCGGCTTGGCCAAGGTTCCCTTTGTAGCGTTTAATATAGCATAGTGTTTCAGGAACGACGTCATGTAACTCAAGATTTGACATTATAGCCTTAATTAAAAGAATTTTGAAAAGTTTGTTCTCGTGGTCCTGACATAAGTTCAGCAATTTCAATTGTTAGTTTGGTGTAATTATTTTCAATTTTAATTTCAATTTTTAGGATCCAATTGTTTGCACCCACTGGAAAGAACTCGGGGACACCGGTGTCCTGAGCATGGAACTTGTTGATCATGTCTTCTCCAAATTCCTTCAACAAGGGGTAAATAGGGGAGACATTCTGCACATGATGGAGAGGTTTGGTTTGATTGCAAAGTTTGCACTTACTCCAACCGAGGAGAAATACTTTGTACCAGCACAGCTCAGTGCACCACCTGATGCGATTTGCGCAGTGAAGCCTTCAAAATCTGACCCTTGTACATTGTTCATCAAATTTGTGGGTGGTTTTGTCCCTCACGGCCTGTTTACTCAGCTTGTTTCACGATCCATTCGGTGGTGTTCTTTAGCTGGGTCAACACATTCCCCTAAACTATACCAAAATGGGGCAAAGTTCACTATTGGGAAGAACATCATCCATAGTTTCTACCTGATTTGCAAGAAGCGTTTCATCAAGGTTATCCTCAAACAAAAGGTTCAAAGTCAACAGGTCTCAGAGCAGAAATCAGCTGAAGTAGCAACGCAATTGCGGGAGTTTTTGGAGGGTGCTTTACAAGGTATGTCACAGGATCTGCCGTACCTTAGAGGACTGCAGTATCATTTCTGTGTTGAATGCCCATATTGTGAGCAGGACAGTAACAAGTGCAAACACCACAGGCAAGTGTCATGCAAACACGAGGACTGCTTACATCTCCTGGAGATAAAGCAAGGCGAGGCATTGATCTGTACTGAGACTGATTGCGATGAAATACTCACAGTTCCTGGACAGGACAAATGGCTCACCTGGAAAGAGAGCCAGGTAAATTATTACATGTAAACAAACGTATCAGTCACTTCACCTTTAATTATTAGTATCCTAGAAATTCATCTGTCCAGGGAAAAAATGTAAGTGAAGAAGGTTTTTAAAACTTTTGTCCACTGCTAAAGATAAGCTTAGCTTTGTTTCAGCAAGCAAATCCAGTGAACAAAATTTTTAACAACCTTCTCTATGTACTTTTGATGTTGTCTTAAAAATATAATTAATTAATCGGGCTTGTGAGAAAGTAACAATGGTCCTAAAGCTGGGTTTATCTTTGTTTAAAAACTGTCAATTAGATAATATTGCTCTGCACAATAAAATGAATTCATTTTGTTTCTTTGCATGATATTTCATGTAGATTGAGGATGTTTGGTACTGAAATACTCCCTGGTTTGCATTAGGAATTCAGCTATGAAGTGGACGGTTTCAAAAGCAGATATAAGAAGACTTATTCTATAAAAGTGGCGTACATGAGCAAGTTTTTCTTGACAAGTGGTTTCTCAATTTTTATTCGTATCGTAAACGGTAAACAGATTTACCATAATGAGTTCTAAAACTGGCATGTTCGTGTTTTTACAAGCAGATTTGGCAAGGAAAACTTACCCATGTACAACCAGTACCATTGCTCAAACATAAAATTGCTCTTTGAGCTCCAAGAAGAAAATATCAAGTGATTTCTAGAAGAAAGTACAAACCAAAATCAGTTTGTAGTAATTTTTCCCAGTACACAAGGAAATAACTTGGAAAGATTGGCCACTGTTTTTCAAGTTGCAATGCAGTTCCATCCTGCAGCCATAGATAATTAATCCTAGTTTCTTTCCACTGATGTAGTGCTACTACGATCAAATTTTCGAATACCTTTTATTTGCGGTTGATTGGTAGTTTATGTCCTAAAGTACATGATCTCCAAGTTATATCCTCATAAGATGAAGGAAAGTACGATTTTTTTGCGCTCAAACTCCACGAATTTCCATCCGCCATTGAACCGCCATGTTCCTGCGGCCTGGTTACCAAAGGCAGATGGTGTCCAATGACAACAGAGGCCGGGTCACCCGGGAAAAACAAGTGACGTCAGACTCTCAACTCGAAGCCCAGGGGGGCCCTACGAGGCTAACTTCTCATACGGTTTCGAACACGTTTTCGAAAAATGTTTCGTTCTTTCAATGGTGGGAAGTCGCTGTGTTGTTCAGTGGTATAACAACTGCTCTAATCGAGGGCAGGAATTGCGCTGCATGCGAGTCCGGCCGACGGAACGAGAGATGTGTGGGTCCAGTTTGTTGTCTTGCACGTTTTGATATTTTCTCGGTTTAGTTCGAGGGACACTTGGGCATTCCACCCAAGTCGGTGAACACGAATTAAACCTGATCTTTTGAAAAGGGTAAGCGATCAGGAGATCGTGAACCTGAAAAAAATCTCCGAAGGGGAAAGAGCGGCAAAAGGTAAGCTTATGTAAAGTGGGCGAAATGTGTGAATATTGTTTTTTATCTTTGGTGATTCCTCGATACCTTGTTCAGCACCCATACAAATAGCAGTCACAAATTTTTATACACATTTTATATTGCGTTTCTAAAGTACTAAACTTTGATTGAACGAGTAAATAATGTAAGTGCAACTAGCTCCCGGAACTAGCTTTTCCCTTCGAAGCATTTCCAAAACATCTCAGTGCGATAAGAGTAAGCTTGTGTTTACTTTGCTTGTGCAAAAGCTTGTGGCAAAAACTGTGCAAACAAACGCGAAGAAAACCACTTTAATTATCCATTTTCACTCAGCTTTCGATAAGGTGGTCTTTGGCGTTTACAAAAGGGTTCCTTCTTTCTTTTAAATGGTTTTCTTGAAGAAATAGTTTGAATTTTTGGTTTAAGAAAGGTTTTAAGAAAACCTCACATTCAGTTGTTTCTTATCAATTAGATTCAATTGGTAATGTATTTTAAATTTTGATTTATTTTTCAGACGCTGAGTCGCAACAACGTCAAAACCCAGCTCTTACTATTAAATACAGGCCAAAACAAGCCTTGCAGAGCACAACACGTGAAAAATGTGGACAGCCAAGAAAAGGCCAGTGCTCCTCCTTAAACTAGCAGTTGAAGAGCACTGACCTTTCTCAAGGGCTTTTCTTGATCTTTTGTCATCAACCACCAGTTGACAAATAGAATCAATAAAAGAACTGTTTTCTCTTCATTCATCATGCCTCTTCTTTGTAACTCTTTCCATTACATAGGCTTCTGTTTTAGGGAATGGTCAGAAATTAGTGGGGAGGGGGGCGGGGAGTGAGATGGAGATTTTAAATTGAGCAATGAAAATGATGTGACCCTCCATAGCGATGCAAATGAAATTTCATGACCCTCCCCCTGAACAGGTAATACAATGTCGCTCAAATACCAGAAAAAGAAAACAAGAATGGAGGCAAACTGTAAGTTACTTACTGGAACCATTTTGCCCCAACATAATTTAAATCATCTATAGAGCCCATTGGCATCATATAACTCCATTATGCTACACATTTCCTTTACATTAATATTTTAATACTTAATACTTGTCTTGCTTTTGTTAAATAATGACTTAAATTAACAAATTTTATTTTGTCTTTTGTATATAACTCGCTCTCCCTGTCATACTATAAATTATGATTGCAAGAGCATAAATTTATGTGACCCTCTGTTTTCACTGCTCATTCTTTCATGACACTCCACCTCCCCCCCCCCTCCCCACCCCCTGCTCCCTGCTAATAGGGAGCTGAAGCACAGACATTCCTGAGCCATTTATAGCAACCAGAACTCAAATGTTTTCTCTTTTGGTGTGGTTTTAAATAAATACTTATTTGAATATAAACAATATTAATATGGTAGCCACTGTGGAATAAGGCTTATGGTTCATTGTCTGCAGTACATTAATAATATTATTTTATTTTTATGTTCATTTGGAAAAGAGTGCCAGAATCTTGTTTCACCAATAAATTTTTTGTTGTACAAATGAAATTGAATCTACATTTTCTAAAAATAAACACTGATCAAGAAGAACAACCTTGAGAAAAAAATCAAAGGTGGCTCACAACAGTCTCAACTTTACTTCATTTTGGTAGCATGCATTTGCCCATCTCTCACTGCACCAAAAGTGAAAGTAACAAGAACTGTTACCACAGCAACAGTGTATCAAACTCATCAACACTTGCTTGGGGGTTTGCCCTTAGACATGTAGGACAAAGGATGTTTGTTGTTAGGTTGATTTGACCCTTCATTAGAATAAACAAAAAAATTTCAATTAATACCTGAATCACAAACTTTAACTCCCAAGAATATTGTTTTCAATGTATATTTGCAAAAATTCCTACTTTTCCTCCCCTCATTTGCCTAGGTGGATGCTTGTTACCAGAAAGCATGCCTTAATAAATTTTCATTTATAAAGCTAGTCATTTCTTCAGTGCGTTAAGGCATCCAGTGCAGTGGTGTTTAACCTGATGTGAGCCACCTTAAAAAAAAATATATGTACACAGAAAAGACTGTTAATACTATAATTTACATTGTTCATGATGGTGCAAGGGAAGAAAACAAATCATTGCAAATTGTTGTTGCCTTGCAAATTTATTTGTTTATTGATTACTGTAGTTATTCAAATCTGGATACAATGATGTCCATGCAGCACCAGCACTCTCCAGGCTTGGTAAGTTGCTCAAAGGAGCAATTTGAACATTTGCACCTGAGAAAATATTGAACCAAGAGGAAACTTAGCATCAATTACAAGGGAACGATCAGCTTAAATTCAAGCCATTGTACAGGGCTTTTCACTACAATATATATTCTTTTTCCATGGCAAAAAAGTGCAAAAACAGTAAGCTTACTCGGAACCGAAACTTAACTGAGCACTCTAATTTAACACCAAGGCAAACTTTCGAAAGCAAAGCTAAAAACCTAAACTTGACTTCGATTTCAATTCAACTGAGTCTCCGGTAGCCTCCCTCCGGGGAATGAACTGGCTAGTAGTCAAGAGAAATTGTTGAGGATTCTCAAGCACTACACTTTTAAATCTTGCCTGTTTTGTTAATACAGCAAATAACACATCTAAATATCAATCTCTATCTCTAATATCTTACCCGAGAGATGAACGACTCAGCAAAGTCTGCTCTTCCTTCTCTTGTAGCAAAAGCGCTAGCTGCTGAACTTATTCGGCTGCCTCTTCTTCAAACGGAACTAGCTCTACAGAGTCAGTACTTCTTAATTTCCTTTGCCTATATCATGCGAAGACGATCCAGGAGAGCTTTCTGTGGTCGAAACAGCTCTGAAATTCGTCGCCGATCAGCGACTTGAGAGTATTACGTCACGACAAAAACACAATAGGTTTGAATAAATATACCGCAACTCAAATCACTTTCATACCGCGGGCTCACTGGAACATAAATTCATAATGGCGGACTCGAAAACACCAGTTTTCAAGGCTCAATATTTTCAATTTACGGGGCCCAAACTTCATTTCAGTGACCAAGACAGGTACAGCCACATCGGATAAGCTGTAAAGAACGTATTTTTGTTTCATACGTGACATGAAGTTTTGATCGTAGTAGCACTTTAACAGACCTGGACTATTGTTTCGATGTTTCCATTGACACAAATATGTTTAATGGCTAGTCAAAGTGGCACTACCCCTTTAACAAGCATACACCAATTTACCAAGAAATTCATGAAACGCTACCCTTAGCAAGAAAAATTGGCAGCAAATTTAGTGAAAGAATAAAAAGACATGCGACACCCATAGAATTTCTCCAATAGAAATGAGGGCATCCGGGAAGGTGTTGGAGGAGGGCGAAGAACAATCAAATCCACATAAAAAAAAAAACCGTGCTGGACGCAAAAACATGCTAATTATGTTTAAGGCTTGAAGTATTATTTTTGGCTTCTGTTGTTATATAGCAAGGGTTTATGTATTTGTTTACTTATTTACTCACTCACTCACTCACTCACTCACTCACTCACTCACTCACTCACTCACTCACTCACTTACGTACTTACTTACTTCCTTTGTTTATTCTATTTGGAAGGTATTGCCCAAGGACCTCGTTTCTCACGAACAGCCTGGTGAGTTATTGTCCTTATTATTTACTGCAGTCAACTGAGCTGCCCGAATTTATTTGAAGCTATTAACAATATCGTCAACAGTGGTTCTTTACCCAAAAGTCTTGACAACTTAGTGGGCGCCTTGTTTGCAAATGTCTATCATTGATTTAAAGAAATTTCTGGTACAAACTTGCAGACTGCTTAACATAATCCTACAACGATTATAACACTTGACTTTTCAAAAGCATTTAAAGTTGGATTCTGATAAGTTACATTAAACACGTACGCTAACTAGGCTAGCACTGCCTTATATGAGTAAAAATGGACATTTCAAAGTCTTCGTGAGATCGTGTGATTAAGTTGATTCAGTCATTGTTTGATTTTCCTTGGATTTTTTGTTAGATATATACAGTGCACATTTAGACAAGAGCCTGATTGATTAAAGCAAGTAACTAAATAGGCTCATCTACAGGTTCACAGCAGCTTAGATAAAAAAAAGGCAGTCAGCAAGGAGCAGTCATGAGTTGAGCGATAAAAGAGCCTCTTTGCCTGTTTCTTCTCAAACTGAGTTGTTTTCTAACAGCTGCATCAGTTAGAGCTTTTCACATTCGGATTGCAGCTTGAAGAAATCTCCCGTCTTCGGTGCTGGTCTTTTTGCGCCAGGTTAAATTTTAAACCTTAGCGGCAAGAGGTTCTTGGTTCAAGATAACCTCTTCACACACCCTCTGCACGTTCATTGATTGGCTGCCATCCACATGTCTGGGACCAGAAGATAGAATAATTCCCTGTAGCGGGTTTTCTTGCATTTTAGTAAATAAACTGAGCATGAAAAGTCTGCCCCCTAGAGTATCATTTTTGTTTTAAGCAGCAGGCTTATTGATGTCCCTAGTCGTTTAAACATGGAGAGTTTTTTCTTAAGTTATACATGCATGCACAGGTGCATCGGTTGAAGAGATGGAAGGCACTGCTGCTCCCAAGAGAAGGTTACCAGTTTCCTCTGTCCAGGATTCCAAGCGGAGAAAGGTCATAAACGATACAGGTAAGTAAAAATGTTTAAGTCAGAAGTGAATTTATAAATTCCGCAGATAGATTCTCAAACCAGTTAACCTACAGGAAAGCCTGTGATGGCCTGTTCCACATAACATATCAAGTGCAGTCTTTGCCAAATTGACAGATTTCGATCTATGTTTGGTCTGCATTAAAACTGCTGGAACATGAGTAGAGTTCTCTAAATTTTGTGAACAAACCTGCAAACTAGAGAACATTTAAATAGAGGGAGAGTTGTCTATCTATGTTAAGCAGAATAAAATTTTACATGATAGGTGCATTTGTTGATGAGATTCCAGGGTCTACTAGTCAGAAGAGAACGCCACTGCTTTCTGATCTCGAGGGTTCCACCAAGCGAAGCAAACTCATGGGCGATAGAGGTAAGCATAAAGAGCAAGTTGTAGGTTGATTTGATAGTGTAACCTTTTAGCCACACGAGTTCATGCTTAATGATTCTCCAGGAATCACACAAGTTCATGCTTAATGATTCTCCAGGAATGTTCTGTATTTTGCTCCTGTTTGTTCCTCCTGAGAATGTCTTGCAAGCCTCTTCTTTCTATTTATGATATATGGGCCCACAAGTGAGCAAAGTACGTGCAACGCAGGAGATAAATTGGAACCTCTGAAAGCCCTCTTATAAAACCCAGCAAGTGAAACAATCGAAAAGGCGCAACCGCTGTCTAAAAGAGCATTATTTTGAAGTTAAACTTGATTATGTTTCGTTTTAGCCACGCTAAATCTGATGGAATATTATTAATAACTATAACAGTAGTTTAGTAAGAACTCTTTGGTATCAAGCTGCTGAATTACGATTTCATTCCCTTTCTTTGATAGTGCGACTGCAAAAAATGGTAACATTTCTGAAATTATGGTTGTTCTTTTAGCCGATCAGATGCTCCATCAAAGCGCAAGAAGAAACTGCAAACCACAGAAAAATATGTGTATATATTCATCTCGTATCTGATTGGTTCTCCTTTCAAACACAAGAAACATTCCAGAAATTATTCTAGTGTTCATGGTTTCACAGTCACCTGGAAAATAGGAGTGGCTGATGTAATACATTGTACCATATGTCACTGTAGTTAGCCCTGTTCCAAACATATCTTATAAGGCAAGGTTTTAGCCTCATAGCCATCTGATTTCTGAACTTTTGCCGGTCTTTTTGTGCTTTTGTCCTTTCTTTTCCTAAAGACAATACAATGGCACTAGTCTGAATGCCAGCCGTCTCTCCCCACTAACTCCTTTCTCCTGTCACACTCTGCCCCCCCCCCCCCCCCATTTACTTTTGGTTTATTTGCTAGTACTTAATGTGTTGAATTATGCTACTATCTGTCATTATCATTGTAATTGTTGTGGCGAATGTCAACTAAACTACAGGCACGAGAAGTGCCTAGATTCCGGTAGTGGTTAAAGTTGGATGGTTTCCGAAGTTTGCGGGGAAAAACAACCATTTCTTATATTAGTGGTAAATGTCAAAGGAAGTCAATAGACTGGACTGGACAATGTTTGGAGTAGGCGTTAATGCCCGCGTGCGCTGAGGTTTCGTGGTAGGAGGGCTAGTACACTCAATACTTTAACTTGGTTCCAAGTGCGTGCTTTCTCAAAATGCAAAGCATTATTGGCGGCTCACCTTTTCATAGTGACACACACTGACAACGACATCGCTAGAACTTTCTTTAATTAGAACTGTTATTATCCAACAGGCTCTATAATTTCCCTTGGTCATGAAAACCAGACAATCTATAAGTTATTAAACTACAGGAATATTTTCGTCCATTTCCCAGCTATATGTTAAAATTGTTGTTGTTTCTCACTTATCATTTTAAGTCTTTGGTCTTTTTTCCTTCCAAATCACCGTTTAACACTTCCGATTTCAAATAGTTGTTCACATTGTTCAGTTTGATTTTGAGAAGCACGACAGTGCTCAACGTGCAAAATACTAAACAAAGGAACATTCTCCTTGGGTTAGGTTGTACTAAACTTAACTGAAGTGAAATAGTTAAACCAATTCAAATTTATGCAGAAGTTCCTCTGAATCCAGACATTTTCCAAGTTAGTGCAAGGAGATGGATGACATTTCAGACAAGAGGGTGTATAAATTCAACCTTCTTTGAGTTTGACGGTGACCCTGAAAAATTCTTATGCTCTGCGGACTTGAGGTTCTTTTTCTACATCTAGGTCTCGTGTGTTCCTACTTTGCTATCAAACTTACGAAAATGCGAGTTTCCTCTTCCCTCTACTGCTTTATACTGAGGGCCTGTACACGTGAACACGGTAAAACCTTTTTTTTCAACACATTTGTTGCATATATCTACGCCTGACGATTCTCTGTTGTTCTATCTTGGAACTGTTACGTGCAATTCTGTATGCAATTACTTCCGCAGTTGACAGCGGTGCATTGTGTTTTATTCGCCTTTTATTATTCCCTCTTCTATTCAGAGGAAAGTGAACCTAATAGTGTGTTCACGATGGCCATTTTGTAGGAGCCAAACAATAACAGATATTTGCATAAAAATGTTTATTTCCCAAATGAAAATCATTCTATTGCCACGCTCCCCCAATATGGACGCCGTGGACACACCGTGATGTTTTTATTTTTATAGCAGCTGAACGAACTTTCCTTGGTCTTCAAAAAATGCTAGATGATACAATCAAGATCATCAGCAAAGCAAGCCTTTCAGAGGAGTTAAAGAAGATTACCTTAAACAAAGGCTTTGTTATTTCTGACAATCAGGGAGAAGGAAATTGCATGTTTTACGCTTTGTCAGAACAACTTGACTTGGTGAAAAGAATCCACGTCCCTCATGGAGAGTTGAGGCAACGTCTAGTCCAATACCTCGAGCAGAACCCAACCCTGGTAAGTTGCTATAAGTGATGTGTAACAAGCGTTTGATTGCCTTTTGTAGCGGTGACTCCAAATAAAAAAGCTAAATTAGGGTCGTTCGTCTATAAAACCTTTCTTGTTTTAATAGAAAAAGTTTTAACGAAGAAAAAAAGATTTAGAATGGATTTAAAACTTAGCGTTTCATTTTATTCAGTGGCATGTTGTTTCGCTTATTTAAGCATTTCTGACCTGCTCTCAAGGTCGTTGAAAGTTTTTGAATTGTTGTAAATATGGCTGAACATTTATGTTATTTACCAGATACATTTGAAGCTGAAACAATTTACCGTAACATCGGTCTCCAGCGGTGGAAAATATTCCCCCTGTTGGCCGAGTAAGTTTGAAGTTGGCTAACGTGATAATAGAAACCTTTAGATTTGAGTACGCCCAAAAAGACTCTCGCTCCTTCATGCATGTTGCTAACCAACAGATAAGGGTAAGCTAAGTTCGTCAGACAAGTGATTATCTAAAGCATGCGAACTATCGAGATTCGGAAAGTTGTTGTCGTACTCGAATCGAACGACCTTTTTGTTCTCTTTCAGTCAGATGGAACAGAACTGTTCAACTTTGTCCATGGATGTCCATCATGGACTGATTACCTGAGAAAGTTGTCAGCAGATGGGATATGGGGTGACCACCTTATTCTCCATGCTGCAGCAAACTGTTTTGAAACGTACATTCACGTGATCAGCAGTCTGTCGAATGACATAACCATCAGCCCAACAGGTGTTGTTGATTGCAGCGACCAACTTGTTCTGGGCCACGTGCATGAACATCACTATGTTAGCCTTAAACCACTACCAGGTAAAGGTCCTTTCACACTGTAAAGTAAATATTTCAAACCTTCGTTGAGAATTACAAGTAGGGGCGTATGTCTGAACAAGACAGCATTAGTTGCTAAGCCGTAAGCGAGAGCTGTCTACCGTCAAGCTATGAAACAACGTACACTCTGTACTTGAAGTTTGCGTTAACTGAAAAATACGGCACTTTCCTGAGGAAGAACGTCACTTCCTAAATGTCTAGTTTGTTTATGAAACTGACAATAATTCTCAAATGTAGAACATTTTCCGCAAGATTCACTAATGAGATCTCTGCCAAATGGAGTGTTATTGAAAAAGTTGGCTATATTTGTGTGAAGGATTGTTCTGTGAAAACACAAGGATATCATTATGAATGCCCAATAGCGTCTCCACTATACAGCTTATTCTTGGCAGACACCTGAGTGAGGTTGTCTAGAAGGTTACATGTGCGAGATCAGTGCTAGAGTTCTAACAGTATTTGCTAATAGCATGGTATTTTCCATTCAAAGTATACACATTTTTTATTAATTGCAACTTTAAAAATGTTTGCATTATGTTACAGTTGAAGGGCTCGATGGAAAAAATGGGTTTATTTTGTCTCAAAATCCGATTTGAGTGTCTCCGCTGCTGATCAGTCGAGTTCAACCAAACTACTAACATTGTTCCTATTATTTCTACAGAAACACATTCACAAACGTTTTTTTTTTCCAATTACAAAATAAACCATGAAAATGACATTTCTGTAACTGTTCGATAGGGAATTAATTAGATAGAGGATATTACACGGCGGCGCGAAGATATGAATTTTTTTTTTTTTGGAGTGATAAAAACAATATTCTTATATAGACAAATCTCTTGCTCGCCATTTTTTACCGACTGTTTGGATAAACAACCACGAAAAGCGGGAAATGACGTCATCAGTATCCTCACCAGTGAGGATATATGGAAAATACGCCACTTGGGTCCCGGATGTAGTTTCGTATGAATTTTACGAGTGGTGTATTTTCCAGTAAAACACTCGTGTCTATCTAATATACGGGTTGAACTGTGTGTGCATAAACTTATCAAGTGCATATGAACATGGTTACATCCGCGTGGAAGCGATGACATTCGTTCACTTGCTAGTTTGCTCATTGGATTCAGTCGGTTACTCGTCACTCGTTTGTTTATTCGTATACTTACTTACTGATACTTTCGTTCAAGCATCTGCCTTCCTATCTCTTGAACGACGATCTGGACCTTCAAGTTTCGACTTTATGGAAAACCTAGGAATTTATTTTTTTGGAAAAGCAATGAAATATTTGAATACCCAGTTCTATAAGCTTTAATTTGATATAGGGTTTTGAGTATCTGTGATCTAACTGGGAGGCGCTACATCCGTTAGACTGAAGCCACCCCTGAAGACACGCGGTAACCTTAATTCTCTACAAATTCCTGCTCAGTCATAATGAGATAACGAGGTTTTTCTCTCAACATTTGCAGTTAAAGAAGGCAAGCCATCTAATGAAGAACTGGAATACCTATCGTTGAAAATTGGTGATACTTGGATAAATCTTGGACGTCGGTTCTTTGAAAAAGGAAGGTTGGATGGCTTTCACAAAGACAATGAAAAATTATCTGAGAAGGCGTATGCAATGCTAACGGAATGGAGTGAAAGTAGAGGCTCAGATGCAACTTACCTAGTTTTGTATCAAGCGTTGTGTCACAACTGTGTTAATCGTAGGGACTTAGCAGAGGAAATTTGTTTAAGAGGTTGAGTTCAAGTTTTTTCTTGTATCTTGGAAAAATCAGCGGAAATTATTATATGCTTTCACCTTGATAATTCGACTTCTGTCTGTAATAATTGGAATTTGAAGAATTTGATTTTGGAGGAAATGATACGGGGTGCCAATTGTAAATTTATTATAGCGGAGCAGATATTGATAAGGGACCTCGTTCGACTGTCGTTCTTTTCCCGTATTTATAAATAATTGTAAATATGAGTAATTTGATTTGACATGTAAAAGAAATATAAAATACGCATGATATAGTGCGCCAATTGTAAATTTTATTATTTAGCAGAATTGTGTCGGTTTTTACCGTCATTTATAAATAATTGTAAATTTGAAGAATTTCGTTGTGGAAGAAATGAAATGTACTTATTGATATTAAGCGCGAAACGAAAATATTTATTGAACAAAAATTGTTGTTCTTTACCCTTATTTATAAATAATTGTAAATTTTGAAATTTTGATTCAGAAATAAATGAAAAGTATTGATTGACATTGGACGGCAAATGTAAATTTATTATTTAACAGAAATCGTGTCATTATTTCTCTTATTTATAAGTAATTGCCATTTGATGAATTTGATTTCAAATAAATGTAAAGTAAGGCGCTATATAAGTGAATAAATTATTAGTATATGTAATCGCATGAGGCCGAGTAGAATTAAGGATTAATTTTCGCGCGTATTTTTAAAGTTTTCGCAAAAAACAAAGACGCTTCGTAAATATAAAACAGTCAGCCCGGCCGGCCTGGAGTAAAAACACTCACCCGTGAGCAAAACAAACAAACAATTCCCCTGTTTCTTAACTTACAAATCAGACAAAACGAGAAAAGTTGATTATTATAACATGTAATTAAGAGAAAATACGAGTTTAATTCATGATCAAACTAACGAAAATAAAACAACTTCACCTGTAGCTGCACTGTGAAGCTTTCTACTGCTTGAAAATCACACGAACACAGATCGATAAAAATAGCAAACCGTGGGTCCAAAAAAGGAACTCGCAGAGTAATTTGTTCCACTGAATTTGACCAGCTTCTTCCTCCCATAAAAACTGAGCCGGGTACTGTTATTACTGTTCGGTTATTGTTTGTTGGAAGAAGCCGTAGCGAGGTGAAAGAGGCACTTGGTCGCGGGGCTCTCGTCCATGAATGATTTCAGTTTTTGAACCAAAAAAATCCGATCAAGTTTTAACTTTTGACACAAATAATCTTTTGCTGTTTCTTCTAAGAAACGAAAGTTCGCCTTAAGGAATTTCCTTTTAGCTGTATTTGATTTCCAAGCGTTTTGGCACAAACAATCCGGCTTAAAACTCCAAAGAACCTGAAAGATGTTGTTGTTCTTGCTGCACAAAATGAAGAAACCAACTAAATGTAGAAATGGCGTGCTCAGCCAATCAGGAGCAAGTATTTTCGGTGCTCGACCAATCAGGAGTGAGTAATTTTGCCCTCGTTGAAAGCAAAATTAACTAAAAATGCCCTCTGTTTCGACCAATCAGCATTCAGTAATTTTGCCCTCTATGTTACAAAAGTACTTATTGCCTGTCGTATAAAATGTTAAATGTTGTTAAATGTTTGTTCAGAGCACCATAATTTAATGATTTACATGTTATGAATTTTGCCGCAACTGGTGAAATCTGTGATCGATAACATCAATAGGGATAATGGAATTGAAATTCCAGGGCATGGATGAATATGATCAAACCAGTGACCGACGTTATTATGACATCATAGTAACGTTGTTATGACGCCATTTAGGGACAATATAGTATAAAGCCAGCAAAGAGGCTATTGACAGATAAAGCTTTGGCAGACAACTCCTAGTATCTGTTAACATTTGGAACAATTCCATATTTTTGCCTTAAAATTCTGATTATAAGCCATCCCGCCTCTCAAATATTTAACAATTAGTATATACCACACAAGTGAATAGTGCTTTTCGCGCGCGCTGATTGGCTAGCTCGGAGGTGACTAGCCAAGTACTATTCACCTCCGAGCAGCCGAAGAGAGACAGGATGGCTTCCCGTTTCGCCACGGTCAGCTGTTACAAAAAATACAAAAATGGCAACAAAGTTTAGTTTGACGGTATTAAATCAGTAAGTTATTTAATCTCTCAAACCTCATATTCTAAGGCGAAAAATGAAACTACAATGCCTTGTTTACGAAAACTGCCGAGAATTATAATTACAATGTAGACAATGAAACATCTAATGTTTTGGAGAATGGTTTCAAAATCAAGACGAATTTCACACAACAATTAAAGAAATGACACCTTAGCAACTAAACAAGTGTCTCAAAAAGTTTTAATTGTTCGCAAGAAAGCGAAACGGAACTTTCTACAACAAGAAATCGCTTACCGCGCGGCGCGCGTGATTTTAAAATTTCCAATCATTTGTCGGCATACTGTCAAAAATAAAAGAAATTTTGGCTCGCTAGTCATTCAGCTTGAGTGTTATATACTAAAACAATTATTCACCTCAGTGTCGGTGAAAGTGGTGGATATTTACCGAGCCGCGAAGCGGCTCGGTAAATATCCACCACTATTCACCTCCACTTCGGTGAATAATTTTTCCCGTTGATTTATGATCCGCGCAACGGGAAAAACGAATATCCGTAACTTACAGTATGGACCGAGAAAACGAGATTTATAGTAAGATATTTATTATATCTCTGAGGTTAATCGGACGCGCGGGAAAGGAACAACTACGTAATGCCTAAGCAACAACCGTGGACGATAATCCTGCTGGTATACGTTGGATCAATTGCTGATCTGATCGGCTTAAAAAATACAAATGATAAGAGAAGCAGAGACCGATACAGCATAGAATTACGTTTTAAAGTATACTTTATTTCGGCTGGCCAAACCATCCTTCTTCAGGCACAATGAGAATTTGCATTAGGACATGAGCTTATATTACAAGTATTTCCAATAAGGGAACTGCATCAAACTTAAGTGATTGACAGTATAAAAGATAAGGCAAATGAAATAATAATAATAATAATAATAATAATAATAATAATAATAATTCAAAGGAAAAAAGCTACTAAATTTCTTCGCGAATATTGAGGCCATGTGGAAGAAGTGTTCTGCCTCTTGAGATTACAAAGGCTTCCATGGCCCTACGGATTGAGTCTCGGTTGGAGTAGACCTTTTCTATGGGGATTAATTGCATGTCGTTAGTGGTGTGGTTAGGAGCGGTGAGGAAGTGCTCTGCGGCTGTGGTGGGTTTAATGAAATACGGCCCGCAAAATTGACTAATCGCATTGCGCTTGCTAACTGACAGATATAATGAGGAACTCCATAGCCTGCGAACGCAGACGTATTTCCGGCTGTCGCGGAGAGAAGGCTACATGCTACCAACATACCCTCATGAAGCTCTCTGGGTCAGTGCAAAGTGTTTTCAGGAGAAAGAGAAACACCTACCTATAAGATTCACTAGTAAACATCTCCACTATGTTCACAATAATTCTGCAGTTGTATTAATAATATGTTTCTTTTTGCTTTTGCAAATCCTTACACTATTTATAATTTTCTGGCAAGAGCGCAATAGGCTACTCCCAGTTGCTTTGAAACTCGTTATAAAAGCGAGGCTAAGTGCAAAGTTATTATCGAAATTAGTTGTCATTCCTATGGAAACAGAACTAATTTTAATATGAAAAGCTTTACACTTATCCTTGCTTTCGTAATGAGATTTACAGCAATTCGGAAATAGCCTATTGCAAAATGCCCTGATAATAGACCATTTCCGAGTTGCTTTGAATCTCATTATGAAAGCGAGACTAAGTGCAAAGTTTTTGTTTTGAAAATTAGTTTTCATTCACATGCAAACAGAACTCATTTTCATATAAAAAGTTTTGCACTTAGCCTCGCTTTCATAGTGAGGTTCACAGCAACTCGGAAATGGCCTATTGCCGTACTTCTTTACTTTCACCACGTTTTGGTGTCAACTTTCTATCAGAGTGCAGAGTCTGAGACGCACGGTCAAATGGAATCAATTTATTGATTGGACATACTGTTCGTGCGCGTCCACTGAGATACACTATAATAATAATAATGATGATAATAATAATAATAATAATAATAATAATAATAATAATAATAATAATAATAATAATCTTTATTTCTATAGCGCTAGTTCTACTAGTTAAAGGGGGTCAAGAGCATAGCTTTCTTAACATTTACATCGAATTTACAGTGCCAGATACATCCATTTGAAGTAGATACGAGTTAAAACGCGCTTTTTAAAGTGCTACTATGATCAAATTTTTACCTCTTGAATTTTAAGGTTTATCACATAGAATTCTAGGAAAGATTAAAAACGCCGTTTACCGTTTCTAAATATCTGCATTGGTTCCGGAGATATTCACGTTTGAAAAATGTGTAAAATATGTAAATGAGAGGACTGATGACGTCATATTCTCAACTCAATATAACATCAAGTATATAAATAGAGCTATCTCAGTAAATTTACAGCAGAGACCATTGAAACTTGGCAGGCTAATAGTTCTAAAGGCAATACACCTACGGCTATAAAAATTTCGGTTCCCATGGCAACTCACTCTTTTCCAGTTTCCCCCAACCTGATTTCAATATTTTAGTGATTTTCAGCTTGAAGAACTTTTAACAAGGCCACGAACTCGAGCTAACATATTTATACGCTTGCTGGATCATGCAGATGAGGCACCATTGGCAAATATCAAAATAGAATGCCAAAGTTGGCCCACAAAGCCTCAAGTATCAGGGAGGACTGGAACCTAGTATGTTGCCATGGTAACAAAACTGATAAGCTCATATTATGGAGCGCACCTAGAGCAATGTCACTGCAAAGAATCAAGCATTTCTGATACAAATTGGCTGAGATATCTTTTTTCATAATATTTGACCAAAATTCGGTTTAGTTTGTGACGTCATCACTTGGCTAATTTGCATATTTCAAAAACTTGAATATCTCTGGAACAAAAAGAGATATTTGAAAATAGTAAACAGCATTCTTCTTCACGTACAGACTACTTGTTTATATTTTAAAATGGCTCAGATTAGAAAGACACGAATTTCGTCATAAATGAACAATTTGAGCAAAATGCTCCCCAGTCTCGTTTTGTTTTGTTTTGTTTTCGTGCACAACTCTGGCAGAAGTCTTGAACTCGTGGATTTTTTGACATCTATTTGGTTGATGTCGATTACATCAAGGATTTTCTTGAAAATGTTCGCCTTAACCAATAGCGCTTAACAAAACTACTTAGTATAATACTCACTAATATAAAAACATATGCAAAGTAACAAACATTTAAAAGCAACGACTAAATAAAAAGGTCTTAATTTAAAAGAACTTTTAAAAGCAAGCTGTAGTTCTTATATCAACAGTTAGATTATTCCAGAGTGTGGGTACGTTTCAAGATTGTACTTGGGATCCCCAACGAAGCGAAGGCTTGAGGGCCTAAAATACGGTTTTCCAATCCCGCTTCCCGCCTTTTTATTTTCTTTTATCACGCCATCCCGCTTGCCTTGTTCTAAGCGCGTCATGTGACTGAATATGCCCCAGCTAAATTGGGGAATATCTGAGTGATATTCCCCAAGTGATATTCCCCAATTTCCATAACTTCAAGGCTTCAAGTTTGCCGAGATGGGGAAACGTTTCGCCTTTGTGACGGAAGAAGAGATAAATCTGCTGGTCGATAAAGCGGTACCATTAAACGCCAAAAAAATCAACTTCATACGCCGTAAACGTTTTTGACGGTAAGCTGTTCGCAAACGTTTCGTCTAATTTGTAACTTAGCACACTGTTTAAATACTCAAGCTCGTAGCGAGATTTTTTCTTTGTATCAAGTTTCACTCTGTTCAACAGTCCTTAAATTATAAACGTCACAAAAAACATAAGAAAGACGAAAATAGTTTTAGCCCATCTCATTCTAGAGTATTTATAATTTCTTTCAGCCTGGCGACAGGAGAAAGCAATCAACAAGCCATTAAACGAGTGTACAAAGGAAGAGCTCGTAAATATTTTGCGTAGATTTTACGTCGAAGCTCCCTCACACGACGACAAATATTACAGCCGTAATTCAATGAGAGCAATTCAGTCGTGCTGGCCTGGATAGGTATTTAAAAAAAGAAAACGTAAATTTCAGTATCATTACTGACAGAGAGTTTTAGCCGGCAAAGGAAGGCTCTCTATGCTCACCTTGTGGAGCTAGCCCGTGAAGGCAAAATTTCGTCCACGAAACCCAAGCCAGCAATGATTCCCCGAGATGTCGAAATTCTCCACGAAAAGAAACAGCTTGGCCTGGAACACCAGAAAGCTTACTGCAGACAGCCTGGTTCAATATAATGCTTCACTTTGGCAAACGCGGTCGAGAAAACATGAGGGAGATGACGCCTGAAGATATTCAGAACCACAAATCAAGCTCCGCCCTTGAGTACATTACACTTGTGGAGACGGCCACGAAAAACCACCAAGGGGGCCTCAACAGCAGCGAGAATGAAGCTGCAGCTGTTATGTCAGAGATGCCGGGCAATCCTCGCTGTCCTGTGTTAGCTGTGAAGTTTACACTTTGCATTGTTTGCGAACCACCTCTGTGACGATCCTGAAGTAAAGTAAAAAGTAAAGTGAAGGCATCAGGACTTGAAAATGTCAGAGTTCAGTCAGTGACCGGCCATAAAAGCGACTCAGCCGTGGAAACTGAGCTATCACAAACGTCCTACACTCGAGCAGCAAGTCCAATCCTCAGCGATTGTGAGCGACTTCGTTGCTGGTTCCATTCATCCTCGAGTTAGCAAAGAAAGCGCTCTGACGGAAATCCAGCAAAACCAACCGTTCCTGTCGTCTTCGACTGCAAGGTCAACCTCGACTTCTTCACAGGTCCCAGTGTGACATGTGGCGTGACATGTACTGACGTCAGTTACTGGTTTGCCGTATGTAAAGGAAGCGAGAGCATGTGCTCGCCATAAAAAAATATGTAGCTTGTTGTTGTGAACTCTGTGTTCTTTACTCTGTATTTGCGAGAGGACATCTTGATACATGGTGGCAGCGGTAGTGTTTTTATTCTGTTTACTGTTTCAACGATGAGCGACGAGGAAACTTCCTCTGGAAACTCCCCGACCGTTTCTGTACACACAACGGCTTCAAACCAAGCTGGACATATCCATCGCCCGTTGTTACCTCAAGTGAAACCGCCAGCTTCACTCAATCTTGCTGACTGCTCGGCGAAAAGGTGGAAGTTGTGGAAGCAAACCTCAACTTTGCTATCGTTTCGAAAATTTCAACGCAAGGAGAGGCATACCAGAAGGCTCCTTTTCTTTGCACCATCGGGCAGAGCGCATTGGAAATTTTTAAGGTTACCCGGTACCTTCAGAGGTGTCTTCAGAAGTGTCTCGCGTCCAAGCGATGTAGCGCGTCTGGTTTAAACTGTAGATACCTGAACCCTCATATCAAATTAAAGCTTATAGAACTGGCTATCCAACTAAACCAAGAATTTTGAAATAAAATGAATTGCCGAATTTTTAGCGCTGTTTTCTCGAATAAATTTTTTTCACTTGGAGGAGCCACTTCAAAGAGCTAAAACTCAAAACGAATTTGTTCGTTTGCCTTCAAATTTGGACAGTATCTAGTTTAACATATAAACAACAAAAACGTGTCTGCGAATTTTTTCTTTCGAAATATTTTTTCTCTGAGAGCGATTTTTGTACGATTACTCCACATTTTTTTCATCCCATTTCGAAAATACTCGATGAACCAGTGAAACTAGAACTTGACAGGCTAGTCACGGCAGGCGTTCTCACTCCAGTGGATGAACCCACTGACTGGGTAACAGTCAGATGGCAATTGCCACCAAGAAGAATGGAGTCCTACGCATCTGCATAGACCCACGTTCTTTGAACCTTGCGCTAAAGCGGGAACACTATCAACTACCGGTCCTTGATGACATCCTTCCTGACCTTGCTAAGGCCAAAATCTTCAGCAAAGTTGACCTTAGTCATGGATATTGGCACTGTTCTTTGGAACAAGACTCTAGCATGCTTACCACATTTTGGACCCCTTCTGGGAGGTATAGGTGGGCACGCCTGCCCTTTGGACTTTCCGTAAGTCGGAAATATTCCAGAAATGTCTGGTCCAAGCTCTGGAAGGACTTGTGGGTGTTGCCTGCATAGCAGATGACATCTTGATTTATGGTGTTGGTGACACTCTTGATGAAGCCAGGCAAGATCATGACAAGAATCTCTCATTGCTATTGGAACGTTGCCGACAGAAGTCCATCAAGCTCAACAGGGACAAAGTCTTGCTGAGGGTACAAAAGGTGGATTTCATGGGACATCTGCTGACTGCACAGGGTTTGAAACCTGACCCAAACCAAGTGGAAGCCATCTTGAAACTAGAGACGCCTGAGACCAACGAAGAAATTGAGAGACTGAAAGGCACTGTTACCTACCTTGCTAAATTCCTGCCAAGACTTTCCCAAGTCATGCATTCACTTAGGAGACTGAACCAGACAGGAGTTGAGTGGTACTGGGGAGATGCTGAAGACAAAGCTTTCGAAGAGGTGAAGCAACTAGTCACTCAAGCTCCATTTCTTGCTGACTATAGCCCAGACAAGGAACTTGTCATACAGTGCGATGCCAGTAGCCTAGGACTTGGTGCGGTCCTTATGTAAAAAGGTCGTCCCCTTGCTTATGTTAGTAGAGCTTTAACGGATCCAGAGACCGCTATGCAACCATCGAAAAAGAAATGTTATCAATTGTCACTGGAGAAATGGCATCAGTATGTCTATGGGCGTCACGTTGTCATCAAAACAGACCACAAGCCTCTAGAGTCTATCGCCAAGAAACCACTTGATAGGGCGCCAAAACGCCTACAAGGTATGCTCCTCAGAAGCCTGGCCTACGACATAGACATCCAGTACACCCCTGGTCATACCCAACATCTGGCAGACATGATGAGCAGATCATTTCTCCCGGCCGATCTTCAGGCACACCCCAGTGAATTTGAGTCTGTCAATGCCGTCCAATTCCTACCCATGCGACAAGAGAGGTACAGAAAATCCAACTCGAGACTGCAAAGGATGAAACCCTGCAACTGCTTATGGACACCATACTGAAGGGATGGCCTGAGGATCGGTTAAAGATCTCACCTCAACTGACGCCCTACTACAGCATGAGAGATGAACTTAGTGTTTATGATGGGCTGGTGTTCAAAGGGGAGCGCCCTGTTGTGCCTCAAGGGCTGAGAGCTGAGATAAAGAAAGACATACATGCGTCGTACGCTGGTGTAGAAGGCTCTTTAAGGAGAGCGAGAGAGAGCGTGTACTGGCCTGGTATGAACTCTGAACTCAAACACTGGATCTCGACTTGTGAGCCCTGCAGATTATTTGAAGTTTCTCATGGGAAAGAAACCCTCATGAGTCATGACGTACCGCAGAGGCCTTGGGAGAAAGTTGCTGTGGACCTCTTCACCCTGAACCAGAAAGATTACTTGGTGACGGTCGACTACTATAGTGGTTATTGGGAGCTGGACCGGCTACATAACACAGATTCTGGAACTGTGGTCAGAAAACTCAAGGCCCACTTTACAAGACATGGTAGTCCGTGTCAACTCGTTAGTGACAATGGTCCCCAATTTGTAGCTGCAGAGTTCCAAAAATTTACAAAAGAATGGGACATTGAGCACAGGGTCACCTCTCCTTACAACATTAAGGCTAACGGCAAAGTAGAGGCTGCTGTGAAGTCCGCCAAAAAACTCCTTCTTAAAACTGCCAAAGGTGGCGATGACTTCTGCTTGGGACTACTGGCTGAGCGCAATATCCCATCACAAGGAATCGGAAGCAGTCCAGTTCAGAGGCTCATGAATAGGAGGACAAGGACATTACTGCCCACAACTGGTTCTCTCCTGGAACCAAGAACCCTGAGCTCTAGTCACGAGAGAGAGAAGCTGAAAGATGTTCAAAAAAGGCAGGCTCGGCACTACAATGCTTATGCCCATGACTTACCTGAATTGAATGAGGGAGACACTGTGAGGCAGAAACCGTTTGTACTGGGGAAAAAGGAATGGAAGAAGGGAGTGGTTGTTGAACAACTTGACGAAAGGTCATATGAAGTTGAGACAGCAGATGGATCTTCCTTTAGGCGCAACAGAGCCCATCTGAAGAAGACCAACGAGTCAAGCCCTGAAGCAACCAGTGGTGAATCACAACAAATACCAGAAAGCAACATATTAGGCCATGGAAGAAGGGCCAGCAAGCTGCCTTCCGAGGAAACCCTTACTGAGCCACCACAAATGCCAAGCTGCCCTGACGACCCCGATGAACCCTCACCTTGCGAAGAATCAGGCACTAAAGGCCCGCTATGTATTGAACCCTACAAAGAGCAGAGAGAGCCGGACTTAGGGACTAGAACCCGGTCAGGAAGACTGGTCACTAGACCTTCGTACTTTATAGCGTGACCAACCTACAAGCAACTTGTGAACATTGCCTGTTGGGCTTAACACCGGAGCCTTCTATTTGTTGTTAGGGTTTGAACATTTATTACCAGTCGAGACACTTTCAATATTTGTTGTTAGGGATTGAACAGTTTAGAAACCAGTTTAGACACTTTCACACAGTGTCCATGTTCCAGTTTATTATTGTTTAAGGTTTCTCATACATGTTCCAGTTTTCGTTTTTTTTGTTTGTTTGTCTACCCATTTTATATTGGGGAGGATGTGACATGTGGCATGACATGTATTACGTCAGTCACTAAATTCCCGTATGTAAAGGAAGCGAGAGCATGTGCTCGCCATTAAAAAATATGTGGCTTGTTGTTGTGAACTCTGTGGTCTTTACTCTGTATTGGCGAGGGGACGTCTTGATACACCCAGCGCATCGTACGTCAGTCATGTGGAGCATTCTGTTATGCCCAGTGGGCAATTGTTTTCGGCTGGTCAATTCCACAATTGTATTTTCAATATAAAGTACTGATCCAATTGAACACGAAATAAAAGGACCAGCAAAGCGGGGGTGTTTGGTTCACGGCGGCTTAAACATTTTACGGACTGCGAAGTAAACAACTGATTTTTCGCTTTGATCTTGTTCACGAAAGGTGGTTAGATTCCCTGTAACTTTGTCCGCCACTTGTATCTTGCTTTAGTCTTTCACGGTATTAAAAATTCCTTTTCCTTTCAAGTGTCAGTGTACTTTTTCCTCAAACACATCCTTTCGACTGAACCGAAATCTGAATATTGAGACGTGTGGATTTTGGAAGCCAATTGAGAACCTTTGACGTGATTGACATATGGCAGACTGGCAGATCCCGCGCCGCTGTTGCGAAAAATATTTAAAGGATAATAAACACAATAGCCTCCATTTCACCTTAAAAGTATGCTCAGATATTTGTCCTTGGACATCAGTTATCTGTTCCTCGAAGCTCACAGTTTTCCTCGAGCTTCGCTCTCGTTTCTCGTGTCTTTGTTATAGGAGTTTTTCTGTTGAGTCTCATGTGAAACCCAAGTTATCAGTGTTGGTCATTTTAATAGCACACAAACTGATCCTGATGAAAATCAAAGGCCCTGTGAGGCAACTTGTGAAGGTGAATTGTTTTTTTTTTTTTTCAAACGCAGAGGGCCATAGGTTGTAAATTGTTCCTTGCATCACTCATGAACTCTTCTCGGTAGATTGGAATTTAAGGTAGAGGAATCGATTCCCAGTGGATGCATGTCACTCTGATCTTCTCCTTCCTTTTCTAAAGGTTACGAAATATGTCGTTAGAAATGCGAGACAAGGATCACTAAGCTTGCATTGTCGTAAAACCAACAACAGCTTGTAAATTCGGGGGGGGGGGGGGGGGGGGAAATTCCTATTCGTAAAACTTTCTACAGTTTAAATTTTCAGCAAAAGCATCCGAGTAGATCAATCTGTATTAGCTTACACTAGAAATAGTGTTCACTAGAGCTGCGCCCGGTTTTGAATAGTTGTTTTTGACGATTTGTATTGAATATAAATATTGTACACGACTGTCGAAAATTTGACGTTTCAACTATTTTATTGGAGTTAATATTCATAGAAATATTCAACACATTGCTTTGTAAATATGACAGTGAAATCTATGACAATCACACAATTTTGTATTTCAAGATTGTTTGTGTAATATTTGGGAAAAACATGAAAAAAAACTTGCAACAGTGTATCGCTGAATTACAATCTTTTTGTATACGTGTAACCCAGATAATGTAAATCTATTTCAATCATGTAATATTGTATTTCAACTTTCCAACACCACCTTGCACGCTTGCTAAAAAATTTCCCAAACCACCGTGCGCGCCTAGTTTCATCAAATCGGGAAACCTTCCCATACTACAAACACATTTCTTACTTTTTTTATTAAAAGATTCCTTGTATATATAAACGCGGGGAATTCTAGAGTGCCTCGGCCAAAACCATGCGTTGGCAACTAATACGCCTTTAAAGAAAGGCACAAAATCTTCTGAAAACACAAGAGTGAACATGTTTTCTATTTTCTTTAGTGTTTTTCTTGGTTGCCAGTGTCACGAGTTAAAAACACAACTCGAATTTGAACCACGTGTTTGGAACCTGCGGCCAAGCACAGGAAATGGCACGTGACCAAGTCACCGTCGGTTTTACTTCTTATTGGCTGAGAAAGAAGTGATACACAACACAAACACTGTTCTTCAAAATAATGCTTTCTCCTTTATTACCTTATGTCGTTTACAAGACAAACGAATGAATTTATATAACAAACCAAATGACCGTGAACTAGTCATCTTGGAGGTTATCCTGAGTATATAATGCCATATATTAAAATATTATTCTTCACAAATGGAATATATAGATGTCAACGTAATAAATAAATATGTACATCCCATGTATGAACAAAATTTGGGATACAAAATTTTAACAAATTACCAGTAGAGTATATAATATATATATAAGATTTTAGCAAGACTTCAATTATATTTTTGGGGACCATATTTTCGTGTATCTTTCTTACTTCTGAGGTGCATTTCTTGCACGCTTTTAGTGAAAGGAAATGGAGAATTTAAATTGCACTATTTAGGCTTTCGTCAGATATTCTTCATCACAAGGATATTAGCTACAAACTACAAGTACAATGGCCAGCGTAAAGACGTCTGCTAATGGAGCCAGCGGTTGTACGCAGAGTAAAGTACAACTACATTTACGACATTTAACTCATTCACTCCGACGGGGGCTTGATATAAACCAATTCAAGAAACTGAATAACCAGCATCATCCTTAAGTTCTGAAGTGCTTCCAGTTGAATGGTCACACTGTAGGATTTAATCAAGACTCGCTCATGTTTTATTGTGGGAGTGAAGGAGTTAAGTGTACCTAAACCAACAGTTACAAAAACAAAAAGGTATTCGCGTTACTATTGCTCAACAAAAAGCACATTTATGAAACGAACCGGTTGACAATACGTCAGAGAAACAGCATCGATGAAAGCCCGTTAACACAAGCGATTTTCTAATGTAATTTCCGTCGTGATCTCTTCTTTCTCGACTCAAAGGCTGCAACTTCGAATCGCAGTTGTAGACACCCTGGCGATTTTCGTGCGATTTGGGTGTGATTTGAGCGAGCTATTGCAGGAGGTTTCAAGCATGTTCGGAAGTTGGCCAATTTTGTTCTTGAAGACTTGAAGCATCAACATTAAAACGACCTGTGTAGACGGGCTTAACTACGCCAAGTATATACTAGACAAATTGGATGAACTTTTGAGCCTACCGTCGAAATGTTATTAAAAAGAAAAAAAGTTCTCTAATCATCTATCTAAGAAAATGCACGACAAGTTTGTGACTGCAGCTTAACAGATTACAAATACAGGGGATAAAAGTCCAGTTTTAGTTAACAAAGCGTACAAAATTATTTAAGGTTACAAACAAACTACAAAAATATCAAGTGTAACAGTTCTAACACTTTTATAGAGTAGTTCTCTTTCGTCGGATAGAAAAGACAACTTAATTTACACTTTTTGAAAGTTTTTGGTCCGTTTGTACAACAACAACAGTCAATTAAGCTTTTCATAGCAACAACAACAGCAACGAACTACCAACAGACTTGAGACAAAACGGACGCCAATATATATTTTTTTCAAGCCTTGTGTATTGTGCTCACTTTCTTGACCTCATTTCATGAAGGGAACCGATTTGCCTTCGGTTGCTCTTTCTCCAGGAGCTTGTGAGGAGTATCGACTTCAATCGGCGCCTTTGATTTGTAAACGGTCTCACACCCAATGTTCACTGCCATTGGGATTCGCTGGGGACTTCACTTGCTTGGGAAGAAGTGAAGGAAGTCGTTCCCTAAAAGAAAGCAAAAACAAAACATTGGTATAAATTATTCCTTAGTCGAAATGCAGTCAAATGTGGTACAATTTGGCAAATGCTATCCTTTAGTAAATAACCCACTTCACGTGGTTGGTACATAGGAGAATAAGTACCGAAGATGAAAGATTGTCCGAAAAATGTGAAATTTCGAGGACAAGCTTTCAGCCGATGGCATTATCATCCTATATACCAGCAAGCTGGAAAGGGATAGAAATACGAGCAGTGCCTTACTTTTGTTATGGATAGTAAAGGAAGCTTACCATGCGAGTGAGCGCGAAAATTGTCCTCTAAGAAAAAACAGGGGACTGCTGTAATCTAAAAAGGGGTTTATTTAAATTGAACCCTCCGATTGATAACTGGAATGCACGCGTTTTGTTGTAGAGACGAAAATGGCGAGTGATGGTAACGGCATCATTGCCGGTAAATAAATGCAAGGTTGACAAGTTTACCACAAGAGGCAATGGTAAAAAGCGCGGGAAATGTCGCGTGTGGCAAATCGTTGCTCTGGTCCTGCACCTGATTGGCTGAGTAAGCAAGTAAATTGTCCTCATTGGTTGGAAGGAGTTAAACAACGTGGCTTTCAGAAGCCATAGAAAACCAATCAAAGGACATCCTACCTTAACGCCTTGTGACTTCTTCTCGAATAAGGACTTCTACCGCGGTAACTGTGAAGGTTTAAGCTTCTAAAGCCCTAGGAATAACAAACCATTTCTCAATAAACTAATCAAAAATACGTGTCTCAAGCTATATAGAGAAAAAACATTGAAAAAAGGAACACCACCTTAAGCTACAGCAATCGAAAAACGTTTCATGACTTTTTCAATCGTACTGAGTCAGCAGCCGTGTAAATTAATATCCAAATTACTGTTCTCGCATTTTAATAATAATAATTTACCAATTTATATAGCGCGTATTTACATGTGCTGATCAATAGCGCTTTACAATCATATGTTTAAAAGAAAACGAAAATACATTACCGTGAGAATTTTAAGAGTTCCTCTAAGTGCTCTAGACATGAATAAATTAAAGCTTGGAAACCTAAATGACCTAGTAGGCCATTTCCGAGTTGCTTTGAGCTTCATTACGAACGCAAGGCTGAGTGCAAAGCTCTTCAAGTGAAAACTAGTTTTGTTTGCATGTGAATGAAAATCATGTGCAAACAAACTAATTTTCATATGAAAAGCATTTAGCCTCGCTTTCACAACGAGGTTCACTACAACTCGGAATTGGCCTATTTTCCCAGCTATAAAAAGAGGAAGATGATCGATAAGAAGAATTTGCATTCAGGGCACTCACCTCCACATCTCTTAGAAGAGTTTGAGACTCCTCACTTTCTTCAAGCCACTTAGGAATCTCCGTCGATCCTCCGTCGATAGCTTCCTCGATCCTCTTCTTCAGCTGGGATAACCTTCTAATTTCATCGTTCACTTGTAACTAAAGACACAAAATAAAAAAAAAATTGTTGGGTTTGCTTCCGTTGTCGTCATTGAAATTTACCGAAACACATCTTTCAATTTTCAACCTCTCGTACTTGAATTTCTCGATTAATCATTTGAAAAATCGACAGCGGGCTTTTTAAATCTCGCTTCCCTCGACGAAAACAGTAATGATAAATTGCTGATTAAAACCACGGTTTCCTTCAAAATACTTCACAAGAAAATCAGCAGTGCTGAGATCACCTTCTTCTTATGCAACTCCAAATTCTTATCACTAACGACAACAACCAACGCAAGAAGAACTGAGAAATACAGTATAAAGCTTAAGAACAGAAGAATTCTCATGAAAGTCAGTTACAAACCTGTTTGGCTCTTGAGGCCTCGAGGTGAAGTTCAAGATCCATCGCTGTTCTGTCGTTTCCTTCCTCTAAATGAGGTATAAGCTGCTGATATTGCTGAATTCCTTGCCATGACATTGGGCGCTGCAGGCAAGAAAATACACAACATTAGCCTAAATATCATGCGATTATCTGCCCGAATATTTCTCGGATAGGATAACCCATGACCCAATGCAAAATGTCGTTGTTAGGTAAAGTAAAGTAAAGACCGTATATAGCTGAACAATCAATGTCTGCCCTAAGATTGTAACTGTGGTAATTGGAATACATGCTGTCCAATTTGAAACATAATCGGATTCAATGAGTCCTTTGACACCCAGATTGGAATCGTACTGCGCTCCTACCTAGATAGGTTTGCTCGTCCTTGGGAATCTTCTCATCCCACTTATTTTGAAATTGGACGGCAAACATTGTTACTGAATATACCAATATAAGAATGAAGAAGATTGTACAGTGGATGTTTCGTGCAGCTGGCCTCAGAATCCGTTCACGAAAGTAGAAACCAGTTCTACTTTTTCAGCAGTTGCAACAAATTGTCTTGCAAAAGCGTTCTCGGTTGGAAGTCATGCTATAACAGGCAACGTTTCATGCAATTATTCTCGCATTTATCATGGCTCTAAGAGATATAATACATAAAATGTTGTGTAAACTCTGAAGTTTGTGGGATTAAACCTTAAGTGTCAAAGCCTCGAGGCAACTTAACATGCTCTGGAATTGGTTCAATTCAATTTCTTATCGGTACCCAATTTACCTTTTTCCTTCTCATGCTTGTTCGTTCCACGGACATCCTTACGAAAGGACTGACGTCTGTTTTGCGAGTGGTACAGTCTGAGTTACTGCGATTTAGGTTGATGTCATAAGACATACGGTTCAGTGACATCATGGGAAGTTCGTCGTCTTCTCCCTTTAGAAACAAGTTACAATACTTTGAAATAATTTCTTACTTTAAGCGACCAGCTGCCCGCCTGAATGACTGACGACTGCCTGACTGACTGACCTGGAGACCAACCAACCAAACAACTGGCTGGCTGACTGCTGCATTGATTCACTGACTGACTGACTGACTGACAGACAGACTGAATGGCTGACGACTGTCTGTCTCACGGACTGTCTGACTGTCTGACTGACTGACCTGGCGACCAGCCAACCAGACAACCGGCTGGCTGACTGCTTTATTGATTGATTGATTGATTGATTAATTGACTAATCGATGATCAATCGATCGCCGTTTAGCAGTTAAATCTGCCCATTTTTTTTTTAATAGCCGCTCTCTCCTGTGCTTCAAAAATTTCCCGCAATTCCCGCGTTCGAACTAACGAACTAAAACGTATAATACTTGACCGAATTCTGAAGCGTATTAAAAATATTACAACGGAGAAAAACGGTGCAACATTTTTCAACTTACGTGGATAGGAAACAAGCCCAGTGGTTGTGGATCGGAAAACTTTCGGGTGTATTTTGATTTCGCCAGCGGAGGTCTGGGGCGAGCCACAGGCGATCGTTCAAAGTCGCTGTCTCTATCTTGAAGAGAGCCACCACTGATCACACTATCGCCTTGAGACTGCGCTCTTTCCACCGGCTTTCCAGCGGTGTGCTTGCGAATAGGAAGGCTCTCCACAGGATGGTGGAGCACCTCTTGGCTTACTGATCTAAAGGGCATTCGCTCGAATGCAGCCGCTGACTCGAGGCTGAACGTTGGGCCCTCACACTAATCCAAAGAAAAATAAAAAGGCAGATTTAATGTATTTCTAAAAATCAATGGAACCACACTCTATAACAAATTAAGACAAAAATTCAGGTTTAGGGGATTAAAACGCCATTAGCGTTTACCTAACTACAGACCACAAACTACAGCGGAAGAAAGAGTCCTGGGACAGCTCCTTCTATTTTTGAACTTTAGTATAAGAAACAAATTACTTACTACGATTAAGAAGATTTGCAACCAGGAAAAGCATCCAATGATCTATGCATGGCATTTATTAAATTTTAATTCGAATACTTGACTGACACTGGCACTAATGATAGAAATTATGAATCAGAGAATTAACTCTACAGCGTTAGAGTGTTAAAAATAAAAGTTAATCAAATCCGGAGGTCGAAGGCTTTTTCTTTGCGTAGTGTGACATACACTGCACTTTTATTACCTCTTACACTGTCCTTTACCTAGCGAAAATCGCCTGATCGAAGGTTATGTTGTTCTCTACTTAACGGGTGTTAAGATCTAATACATGAAAGACCAATCGTACTTATGAACGCAGCTTATGCAGTTGCGTATGGTCCACCGTCACGAAATCTTCCCGAACAAGATTAGAGGTGAATATTAATTAAAAAGACGTTGATAAATGTATTTTTCAGTCAGTGACACAGGCATACTTGCAAAAAGAACATTCGGGTTCTTCCAATACGGTGACTGATAGCCTGCGTAGCAGTCGTTTCCTTTTCCTTCAAGCCAAGCGGGGCAAGTGCGCGAGGGCATTGGGCAAAAAGGAGCAAAAAAGTAGGAGCGGGGAGGAGGGGCGGGGAAGGAAAGGAAACCCTACTTTTTTGCTCCTTTTCGCCCAATGCCCTCGCGCGCTTGCCCCGGTTGGCTTGAAGGAAAAGGAAACGACTGCTACGCAGGCTAGGTGACTGAAAAATACATCTACTATTTGTTCACCAGGCTTAAACATAACATCACCTTTCTTTCATATAAAAAGAAGTTGTTTTTTTCCTTCAACAAAATTTACAACTCACCCATGAGCTAGGTCGCAAATTGCCTCGTTTTGATTCACATACGCTCTCCAGGGACATGGAGGCAATCGAAGGTACCACAGTGGTGCTCTTTCGTTGATATTTCGCTGCAGCGGATTGAAAGAACTGCAAGCAAATGAAGTTCATGTCACCTATTTGCTTTGAACTTAGCCTGCAGAACCAATCGCGCCCTGCAGTAGGAAATGATGGCTTGAGTTTTGCTTTGAATTCGTGCCCTATACATTGTAGATGCACACTTTAACTGCGTTTTTGTCATTTTTTTTTGGCTCGGGGGGGGGGGGGGGGGTGGTGGGGAGTATTTTCTTTTTTGTCCTCATTCTTGGAATTTGCCGCATCCGGGTACGCTCGTTTCCCTTTACGACAATAATAAGAAAGTCGTAACCTATTACCATGGCGTCTCAAACAATTCCGCTCCCGTCTGTTAAATGGAGAATCGTCACCGAGTATGTGAAAAATTTCAATTTTCTTTTCCTTTTTTTTTGTGCCTATTTGGAAGACGCATTTTTGTTCTAAACTTTTGTGGCTTTCTTTGTTACTATGTTGCAGAGAAATGCCACAGACTGCCATGTAAGAATGGTTAGGTAGGTTAAAGTGTCGAACGATCGGTTTTTAATTTAGTTTCTTTGTGTTATAAAAACCTTCAAAAATTTTTTCTTTCCCACTAAAAGCTTTATTAATAGGCCCCTTGCGCCATGCTGGAAGGCGCAACTTCGTCTTCCAACAATGCGTCCAAAACTTGAACTAACTATTGCCTTGGTAAAATTTTGTCAATTATGCTTATTTTTTGTGAGCATAACCAAAGTACCCTTAAAACGTTTGATTGCGAAAAGAAGTTGTTCATACGTTATTAAAAAGAAAGTCATTTTGATCACGTGACCAGATACAAAATACCAATATTTCCACAATGCACAGGCAAAATTGTAGATGGCAGGTAATGTTAGCTAGCTAAAGCAGACTCCTGTTACCTGGAGCATTGGTTATCTCGAACAGTAATGTTACAGTGTTTTTCTACTGACTACCAAGAGCCCCCGCTTTCTCGAATTTATTTTTGTTTAAACTTAATTTTCGAGATAGTGGGCGTAGAGGGAGCAAATGAAACTGCTCTTTTTGGGCGCAAACCACTTCAGCTATATAATAAAATAATAACTGTACTACCGAGTAGTCTCGCGGGTGACCAATCCCCTTGGAAACCAAATTGTCACCAAGGCTGTTTCCTTTTCACTGCTTCAAGTTTATGTAAACACATATACAAAAGGGATCGAGCATTAATTGATTCCTTCCATGAAGTTCATTCTGTCTACAACAGACTGTAGCCCCTTTGTCTTTGCCACACATGAAATTGCCTCTTTGTTTTTGCTTAGCAGTATCTTGTCTTCCTCCACGCTCCACTGTTCTTTACCAGCTAATTCAAGAAAAAACAAAAACAAATGACGTTTGACAAGTCTCACATAATAATCCAATAACTATTTCTCTTTGTCATTTAACTTGGTTTGTACAGTGTCCCTGAGTAGCAGACGTACGTAACGGTACAAAGAAGAAGAAGTAGAAGAAGGAGGAGGAGGAGGAGGAGGAGGAGGAGGAGAAAGATGACAAAATTTTATGGAGATTTCAAAACTTCCAACATATGAGAAACAATTGCAAAGCCCTGACCAGAGTTTTGTCAAACAGTTAGACTCGCTAATGAAGAACGAAGACAAATGAAAGCCAACCTGAACCATTTTGTAGATATCTTTCTGCAGCATCTAACTTGCCCGAGGTGACAAGCAATGCATGGATAGTCTTTGGTACTGTCCACTGGGATGCCAGTCTCTGTGAATTATCAATCAAACATGCTGCTATACAACACTCAAATACAACAAAAAAGATCCATTACTCGCCCACTACTCCCATTTCAATTGAGACATTAATCATTAACTTGTGACATCTGTTAAATAAATATTTTAAAACTGTTCAATTCCTGACTCCATAACCCCACTCATCCGTCGCACAAAATATTACATTCCTTTTGCTTTTAATCAACTGCAAGTTTTAAGTTTTCGATTTGTTATTTACATTTACACGAATTTACATGTAACCTCCAGCAATTTTTTGGTTACCACACTGCTCCTCGTTCTTTAGTAGTTGACACTTTTGGTATAAATTTTTACCAGTACTACAATGAATTTGAAGTATCAGTCTTTCAACATTTCAAGGCTATAAACTAGGGCTGAGGGGAGAGCTACATCCCTTGGTAAAATTCTTTAAAGGATCCCGTAGCAGCGTGTGAGTGCAGACACGTTTTTCGGCTTTTGTTTCACCCACCGCACGTGAAACAAAAGCCAAAAAACAGAAGGCGTCTGCTCCAGCTCACAGGCTATAACTTCAGAGGATACGTACAGAATTTTGTAGAACCATTTAAAATCTTAAAGGATTCTTAGTTGATCCTACGCAAGATCCTATGGGATCAAAATAGCAAGATTCTTCGAGATCTGTGCGGCAATATCCTTCAAGATCCTGTAAGATCTTTGCAGGACGTTGGCATTGCAAGAACGTCAAGCATCTTAACAAGATTATCCATAATTAGATGTTAAGATCCTTAAGATCTATATGCAAGTCTTCAAAGATCTTAGAGGATCTTTCTAAAGATACAAAAACAAGGCCTGTGTACTATCAAAGCAATTCCTTTTTTCTGCCAGTCCAGGTACTTAAATTTAGTGACAGCAGTGAATTTAGCTTACATCTATCTAGAAATTGCAGACGCAATGTAAGGCATGACTTCAGCGTTGTGCAAGAAGCATGCTTTCTTGATACAAGAATCTTGTCAATCTGCACTTCTCTAAAACGTGTTTCAACCGTTACAAAGAATTTGAAACAGAACTGCGAGTTTAGTTCTCGATGCCAATTCAAATTTGGCGAAGAACAAAAGTCAGTTTGAATCGAAACTGAAACAATTATTTTCAGCTTCACTCCATCAGATTTAGAATTTCCCTCAAGGATACAAAAACCCATTTAAGGAGAAATAAAATAATATCCATGTATGTAAGTTATGTATACCTGGATGTTTAACTTGAATTCCTGATAGGGCGTTCTTATCTTCCCATTCATTTGAGGCACTTTTTCATCGGGTTTTGACGGCAAATTAGCTTTGGTCCTTTTGGCTAAAGGCCTCTTATCTCCATCTTCACCAGCTGAAGGTCTCTTTAAATCCTGTCTTGCACTCACTTCGCCATCAAAGTCGTTTAAATCTTCTTGTTGATCCATTGGCTTCTGTCTTCTTGTTCTTACTGTCTTTTGATTTTGAACATCTTGGCTTGATGACACTTTGTTCTCATCACTGGCACCTATTTTCCCTGTTCCCTCATTATCAACTTTTTTGCGATCATTTTGGGCTTTGGATTCCGCAGCCAGTCGGAGAAGATTTTCATCAAATAACTTATCATAATCTACATCTTCGCCAGCACTGCTTTCATCATCGGCGCTATCACCACTTGTAACATGTGGCAACTTATCTTTAAAAGAAAAACAGTACAGGTAACATGTTACGCGTACTTTTATGTAAAATACGTTGTAGTTATTGCAACATGGATTATTCACATATCCACATAATCGTGCATTAAGAAATACAACTAAAGGTAACATTTGTATTACTGCCCGAAATATATTTTATCTTAATACATCTAATTATTAATTCTATGTATATGACATGTACATGTAAATTTGTTTTTCTTTGTCTTCAATTGTTAGTTCATTTTGGACAGCTTTTTTGAATAGCTATTTTTGTGTGATTTGAATTTGAATGTTGGTTTTTCAGTTGGCTTTCAGCTAGGTTTTGATCCATTAAAGGCCAATACATCAACCAATACACCACATATTGTACATATAAGCTGTCTTGGTGGATCCTAGTGCCAGATATTCCTGGGAGCAGGGATGGCAAAGTGGTGAGAGCACTTGCCTCCCACCAATGTGGGCCGGGTTTGATTTCCGTACTCGACGTCATATGTGGGTTGAGTTCATTGTTGGTTCTCGTCCTTGCTCCGAGAGGTTTTTCTCCGGGTTCTCCGGTTTTCCTCCCTCCACAAAAACCAACATTTCCAAATTCCAATTCGATCTGGAATCCGAGGGCCACAGGTTTGTCAGTCGTCAGACTGTTAAGTGTCACCCTCGTTAAACAAAGTTGATTGATTTCTTTATTTTATATGTTAGATCACACTCATCTGGCAAGTTGGTAAACATATGGCTGACACTTGACTGAACAACCCATGGGTCAGTGATACCGATATATGTCAGTTGATACTGGTATGGCCAGCTGATAGGCTGCTGATCATCACTCAGGTGATGACATGTCTGTCAAAACTTGGCCAATACTTTGCTGATGCTTGACCAACATGTTGGCAGACATAACAGTCAAGAATGGGCTAACATGCAGACTGACTCCCGACTAACTAACAAACAGCCAAGAGATTTATTGGGGTGAGTGTCAGCCACATCAGTGGATCTACTCTTAATCAATACTCAACTGACAATAACATTGGTCAACTCTTGATCAACACACCAGTTGATATGTGAACTGTGGCCACCTGCGCCCAGTTGTTCAAGGCCGATTAAGCTAATCCTGGGTTAATGTGAACTTTGATTCGCGTACATTTACTAATCCGTAAGGATTAGTAAAAAAAGATTTTTGTCCCTTAGTTTTGCCTCAGACTTTTCTTTACCATTAGCTTAAAATGAGCATTTAAATTCATTTTTAACGAGTGAGATGAAAACCTCGGTTAACTTTTAACTGTGGATTAGCGTTAATCGGCTTTCAAACAAACCGGCCCTGTTGTACATATGATCCAAAAATTTTAGGCAAAATCAAAAGGATACATGTACTTCTTACCAGAAACTATATCCTGTTCTACTGAATCTTTATTGCCAGCTACAATTTTCTTGTTCGGACTTGCCCTTTGTGATGCTGTTTTGCTTGATTGACCTAGACGCAGGTGCCATACATGTATCAGTATAATATTAATAAGAAGAAAACTCAAGAAATTGTTAGTCATTGTTTGTTTACCGTAACTGCCCTGGGCGCTTATTTAATTTTGGGCCAATGAGAGTGGTCACTTATTCAAGGTGGGAGCTTATTGGAAGGTAGGCGCTTATTATTTTCCCAACATTTTCAGCAAGCGAAGACATTTTTAGAGAATAACAAAACTAGGGATAACAACTTTAGTTTGCTTCAACAACACAAAACACAGTTGATACTGATATGTGTAAGTTGACAGTGTGCTGATCAACACTCAGATGATGACATGTCTGTCAAAACTTGGCCAACACTTTGCTGATACTTGACCAACATATTGGCAGACATAACCGTCAAGAATGGGTTTAACACGTAGACTGACTCCCGACTAACTAACAAACAGCCAAGAGATTTATTGGGGTGAGTGTCAGCCACATCAGTGGATCTACTCTTAATCAATACTCAACTTACAATAACATTGGTTAACTCTTGACCATCACATCAGTTGACATGTGAACTCAGTGGCCACCTGTTTTACATATGATCCAAAAATTGTAGGCAAAATCAAAAGGATACATGCCCTTCTTACCGGAAACTGTATCCTGTTCTACTGAATCTTTATTGCCAGCAACAATTTTCTTACTGGGACTTGGCCTTTGTGATGCCATTTTCCTTGACTGACCTGGAACCAGGTACCATACATGTATCAGTATAAAATTAATATGAAGAAAACTCAAAAAATTTTTAGTCATTGTTTGCTTACCATATGTATTCGATTAACCGCCCTGCGCACTTATTTAATTTTGGGGCCAATGAGAGTGGACGCTTATTATTTTCCCAACATTTTCAGCAAGCAAAGACATTTTTAGGGAACGCAAAACAAGGTCCGATAACAAGTTTATTTTGCTTCAACAAGACAAAACAAAGTGCAAAAGCTTATATAAGCAAGCCATAAACAACACAAAAGGTCATAGACTATCATATCTAAAACCAATTTTGGAGCACAACTGACGCTCCTCTTACTTCATTTCTTCTTCATTAATATGCAATGTGACTTAAATTCCTATTTCAAAGTCTTAGGGAAGTGTGTACAACTCTGGATACATTTCTAAAGCCACCGTTATGCATAACTGTGTGCATAAGTTTACTAACGAAGAAACATGTAAGCACAAATGGAAAACAAACATTTTCCATTTTCATATTCAGTTGGAGTCATCATTAAAGTCCATTGTTAGGAACTAAGCAAGCAGCTGCTCAAGTTTTGCTTGGCATTAGCATGGTTAGCCACCCCTTTTTTTATTTTCTTTGAATGTACAAGATGCAATAAATAATTATGCAAAGTTTTGAAAATAGTATCACATCTTCTTTTTCAAAGGAACCACCTTAAACGTCAGCGTAATCCCAAGCAGTGACAACCAGGTTCTTCCACTGATTGTGATGGTAAGGTTGCCATACATGTTACTCAGGTTCCTTTGAGTGGACACATGGAGCTGTTTTCGTTTAAAGATTTTAAACATAAAAACCTGATTTATAATAGCAAACGTACTTACCAGCTTCTCCATTAAGCATTTTTCCCTTGAGATCTACTGCTGGTTTAACTTTCTCAGATTTACATGTAAATAACAGCTTATTAAAATCTCTTGGTTTTTTACGGTTATGCAAGACTTTTAAATAATGATCTCTCATTGACTGCCATGTATGAGTGGTAACCTACAAAATAATGTGAACAAAAACAACAAACATTAAAAACAAAAAACTTCAAATGACAAACCAACATAATTAAGTATACATGTAACTTGCACTGGTGGCAAAAACAAGTGGGGCTTATCATTTACAATTTTTCTTTTCTTTTGACAAAGTATAATTTATTCAACAGTTATCCTGTAGAATCATGTGGCATATTGCCTGATACTTAGTTGGCTACAAAGTAAAAATCAGGCGATATTCTACAAGATTGAACAGGATAACAGGATGTTGTTTAACATGTTGACAACAAAGCACAGTTTCATTGCAGAAAAGCTGGAGATGGTATTTTTTTTGTTACATTCTTCTCCCAGGCACAATAAATTACCTGTATCAGAGATTATTATTCAACACATTGTAACACTGCTCAAATACATGTATGGTCAGGGGTCAATGAGTACTGTATTCGTTGATCATAGTCAACAGATATCCTGCCATAAAGTAATTTTGTGTGTCAGGGAGAAATTAATATTTTTGTGACCTCATATGGGAAAACATACACTTACGCTTACTTTACAAAATGAAGATTGTCTCCAGCTTTTCTGTAATAAAACTGTGTTTTTGTTATCAATGTGTTGAATAATAAAACAATTTTCCTATTCCACCTTGCATAATATCCCCTGATTTTAGCCAACTTGGCCTACATGTACGGCCTCGTAGGCTAAATATCAGGTAATATTCCGGGCGATTTCACAGGATAATATTGTTAAATATGCATTGTGTAGAGAAGATGAACGTTGACAGAGTGCAACATGACCAGAAAAGTTTCAAGGTCCAACAATCAATGAATAACTTCATTAATATTCCACTTTTATGTCATTTCACCAAATAAGGTCAAGAGAACAGCAAAATGTAAGACGGTAATTCACTGTAGTGTCCTGGTTTGACCGGTTTACAACAGAGCGAATACAGACAAAGACATTTCACTGGCTTTCTGTGTTGTTCACATAATTCACATGTGCCGAAACTGGTTGACAGATACATAATGCCAGGTGTATTTCAACATTCTTTCTAGAAAAGAAAAGCCAAAATAACAAAATATTTTTGTAGTGGAATAATAAATATCTTATTCGATGGTTTTACAAAATAATAATACCCATGGACATTTTGCTCCTTGCTTGCATTTTTCCTCACCCCTCTGGGGCTTGGAAAAATACTACGCAACTCACAAAATATCCGCACGTATTATATGTAAAACCATCGAATAAGATATATGTAGTTAGTTCATGTAGATCTGGTTCTATACAAATCTTCTTAAGTTTACCATTCAATTTGTTGGGCCAAAAAGCAAGCTTTCTGGGATTTTTGATCTGAGACCCCTCTCTTACATGTATCTCAGACTGGAACAGTGTATATTTGGTCAATGTTACAAAGAGGATATTACAGTGTATTGAAGATATGACTTTTCTTTTCCAGTAGTTAAAACAATATTTTACTCACAAGCTGTGCTCGTTCATAAAATGTTGTTTTTACCACTCAAACATAACATTCACATCTTCAAGCCACCGTGTAATTTTCTTTTTATTATATAAACAAACCTATCGCTCGCCATTTTTCACTGACTGTTTGCATAAACAACCGCAAAAAAGTGGGAAATGATGTCATCAATATCCTCACTAGTGAGGAAATGGAAAATACGGCACTGGGGTACCAGATGTTGTTTCGTTTGAATTTTACGAGTGGTGTATTTTCCAGTAAAACACTCGTGTCTATATAATAAAATGTGCTGAATAATAAATAACCTTCTGTGGTGCATGCAAACTAGTCAGTTAGTAACCTACCTCACCATGACTCTTCCTATAGCTCAGTGGAACATCCAACGGGTGTCCAATGACAGATGCTCATAATAATTTTTTTTGATGAGTTTGGTCATAAACTAATTACTTTGAGTAGAAAGTGGTACATGTAAGTTTACAGGCTGTTCCAAATAAGTCTGAGGTTGCATACAAATTGCTTATGGTGTAAGATCATAGTTCCATCCTTGAGGTTGAAATTTCAATAATAATTATTATTGCAGTGTAACTTACATGTACAGTATGACTTTTTCTATTGCTTACACCAATTACACATGTATAATTCAATTAGCTGAGATTGGGAAAAAGTCACATAGGCTAAGTCTTGGAATTAATTTTAACCCTCACAATAAAACAATAGGTAAGTGTACATGTACCTTTTTACATGAAATTTTGTGATTTTGTAGGTCACATGTTTCACGGCACTTCAATTTTTCTATAAAATGGGTGAGGATTTTGAAGTTGGCAGCAGAGCCTTCCTGTACAACTTCGTTGCGCACCCCCACCTCACCCCGCTTAGCAATAAAGATTGAGTCTGTACATGCTACCTTGGCTTTTGCTGCCTCCTTGTACAAATTGTTTCCTCTAATGGGATGAAAAGCTTTATGTTCTTTCACAAATAACAAGAGGGCCAAATCTTCATCATGGGTATAAAGTTGTCTTCCACCTCTAGCCGGGCTAAAACAGTAATAAGACATTTCAATTTGGTAAATTATTGCTGCAGTCAGTGTTAGCTTACTCTCAGAAGGCAACCTATGTCCATTATGAATTGCCAAGGTTTGGACACAGCCATAGAAACTCACTTCTGCATACTTCTAGCTGTATGCAGGAAGTTTGTCCCATGAACCTACACTGTAGTTTAATGGCCTAAGCTCCCATGAGTCTCCTGTAGCTCAGAGGTAGAGCATCTGCACTAGTAATAGGTCTTAGGTTCAACTTCTGATAGGAGCACTCGGATTAAAATAATACATCATTCTCATTCACCAAAATATGTAAATAATTTGGCCTTCAGAATGTCCTATCTCAATAAATTTACTAACTTTAAGTCTGGTTCTGGTATCCCATGGCCGAACAATTATGTGACGTGATGTATGATTGCACACTCTTTTTGTTCTTAAGTACAACACGTGTATACATTGGAGGCATGGTGTTGTAGTGGTTATTGTGTCAGATGTTTTATCTGACGGCTATGGCTGGAAGATCAGGACGTAGTGGTTTAAGGCTACTGTAGGTTGGTCTCCGCATTGCTGTGTTGCTTTTTTACAGACAAGAAACGTTGCTCCACATTGTCTGTCAAGATTCCCCCAGGTAATCCTGCAATGGACTAGCATCCCAACAGTTGTTTCATACTTCAGAATGTGGGTTAAGCTCCGGCCGTGTGGGCCACTTAGGCTTGAGTGCACCTTAACCTTTCAAACACATACAAGTACTGTACATGTACATGTACACATGTATGCAGATTGCCAACATGATCATAAAGTTCACACACTGTAAACCTTACGCATTATATGGAAATTGCCTACTTAGGGGAGGGCTTTCCTCAGTTGCCCTGTAAGCTATTACAGTCAACTCTCTTGTAAGGGACCACCCATGGGGCACGACAAAGTGGTCGCTTGCGGGAAAGATCAACAAAATAAGCCTAATACTGGATTGATTAAGGAGCTAAAATTAGGCCAATAGAAACTAACTAATTTGATTTTTTCACATCTATGAATTCTTCTGATGAAACTTTGAATAACATTTTGGAAGTACACATCACTGTAACAATTCCCATTTACCTACATGTACAGATCTAATTAAAACCATCTTCTTTGTCTGTAAACTGTTATTATCTGTCAGCAGTCTGGGGTAGTGTCATTAAAAATTGAACTTTTGTCACTTCTGAGTAATGATTTACTAATGATCATAATAATTATGTTGGGTGGTCGCTTACCGGAAACAAAAAACAAAAGAATATGTGTAATTTCTGGCCTAAAAGGTGGTTGCAGTCCCTCAAGAAATTTGAGTGGTGGTCGCCCACGAGAGAGCTCTTGAAACAGTATTTAGAGAAATAAATGGTTGTTTACGAAGTGGTCGCTTACAAGAAGTGGTAGCTATGAGAGAGTTGACTGTAGTAAATGGACAGCATGACTTCTTTGGAACTTACCCTGACACTTTAATTGTCGATGAGCTAATTTTTCCCTCTGGTTTTGAAATTTTGACGGTACCATGTGGGGAGGACTTCAGTCTTCAAAATGAACAGATAAACAAACAAGACATGTCTTTATATTAATTTTACTTTTCAGAGACGGAAATGGGCCCTTTGCAGAAAACGGTCACACGGGACAAAAAACACCTTGCTGGATGGCAAGCAACGCACTGGAACATCCAAAACAAAGCAACTTCAGACAGTCAAATTTGAATTTTCTTTGTTTTGGATGTCCCAGTGCGTAGCTTGCCATCCAGCATGGTGTTTTTTGTACCATGTGACCGTTTTCTGCAAAGGGCCCTTTGTGTCTTGTCTATAAAAAAAATATAGTGAAATTAAGGTTACCTCTAGAAACGGGGTGTGTGTGTGTGTGCGGGGGCTTATTGACAAGAATTCAAACTGATGCACTGACTTTGAACCTTACAGGATACATGTAGCTTAAATGACATTAAACGCTTTGTTTACTGGTAACCTGGCATTTTTAACCCAATGGTTATTTCAGGTTGCCAGTACCCTTGCTTTTCTTTCTTAGCTGTTTTTGTTTTAATGTAAATACTGGACTGGTTTCCCAGTCCAAAAGAGCTGGTTGGGTTTATTAATAAGCATGCTGAGTTTTTTCTCAGCTTCATCCCCGCTCAAGCCTTGAGCTTAGCACTTTCTGTTTGTGAGAGGGCTTCATAATATTTATTAAAAATTATAACAAAATTAATTAAGCCAGTATAACTTGGCCATGTCAAAGATAACAAAACAAGAGAAAAAATGTGAGAGGTACGCGCATAAATGAGCACTTAAATACTGATAAGGCCTCTCACATTTTTAAGCATCTACAGGATTCACCTAGTTGTCGGACACTTTGTTCGAGCGAGTGCTTTGTTGTCATAGATCAAGCAACAACACGGACACAATTAAAAATCAAGGAGGCAATGCATATTCACTGGGAGAAACCCTCCCTAAATCAACAATTGTTTCATGTAAATCTTAATCTTGTATCATACCATTGTTATTCTAATTTTCCGCTATATATTGATCATCATTATACAGGGCTTCTGATAGGGTGCGGAAAAAATTTGGAAATTATGCGGCACTTTTAAGTCTCATTATGCGGCAAGAAAGGTCCATTATGTGGCAAATTATGTGATTTCATTTAAGCTAATTTAACCTTGTTTTATTAGGTCTAAGAGGAGCACAATCCATTTTTTGCTGTTCAAGAAGCAATTAGAGCACGGAGAAATGAAGAAACAGCTGAAATAAATCATTTGTTGCCTCATTTCAAATTATTGAAAATCAGATATTGCTAATTTGGTCAAGTCAGCGTTTCTTGCTTCCCACCCGCATTTTTTTCCGCGTTCCGCTTGTGTGACTCAGCTTCAATGTGATTGTCAACCACAAACTTTCGAAGATGATCAACCACCATGTTGCACGAAGAGCAAGACATCTAGGAAGATCGAAGGAGACACTGCTCGCAGGGTAAACAACAGACCATTGTGAACATGAAACGTTCCTTCGGGTACTTTCTTGCCCTGTCTTTTGCCGAAATATTTACAGGAAGGTGCGATCTTTCATTCTCCTGCGAAGAAGCGCTCGGCATTTTAACAACAAACTTATCCATAATGAGGATGTTTGTTTCAATTAAAACAAAATAACTACATATTGCAAGCGACTATCATGCAGTTTTCACGCCAATACCTACATTGCAAGAATGCAAGTATGAAGGGATCAAATGACATCTTAAAAATATATCAATGATTGTTATTGGTGTATTCACATAAGAGTATTGTTTATTCTGGGCCAATGATCACTTGTTTAATATTGAAAACCAGCACCAGGTCCCTAGCATGTAAAATGAAGCATAGAACGCCTGTTTGTTCGCTTAATCAACAAACGAACGCTTCCAGGTGATTTTGGACGCCTTTTGAAAGAAAAAACTCCTTGACATAACGCTTAAATTATCGGAGAACTTAACATAAAGCGAGATTTTTGCTCTGTTTTTCTTACATTGTGCGATTTTGTACAAATTCTGCGATTTTTCATGAATTATGCGATTTGTTGCGATTTTAGGTCAATTATGCGAAATCGCAACATCGCATAATATCAGAAGCCCTGAATTTGTAATTCCATCCGTAAACTGACGATTTCACAGGAGTTGCCGAAACATGTCTTTAAAATTTAAAAGTCTTGTTCTCTTCATCAAAATGTACAATTGTCTTCCAAATATTATTGCAAGCCATATGGACATTCTGTAATCTGACAATGAGTCTAATAATACAGTAAAATTATACATAAATGTGTTTCCATGTCTTGACATGAAAACTTCGTACGGTATTTTACATTGTTAATGAAAACAAGACATTGGCACCAAATAATAAAAATAATATGTATGTACTGTACAAATGTTTGGTTTATCACGGAAAATAGATTTGAGCACTGACATTTCAAGCATTTGCCCTTTGTCAGAGCAAATCATTTTTTTTATATTTGCTCTGACTCTGACAATTTGCTCTGACAAAGGGCTATTTTGCTTGCAATTTCAGTACTTGAATCTCCTTATGGCACAGTGGCCAATTTACCTTTAGTTCCCAACTTTGTTGATAAACAGAGAAATCATCTCTACTCCCCCCAACACAGTTCTGCAGTTTCTTTAGAAACCATTACCCCCATTTTAATATACATGTACAAAGCCAAGTCTCCTACACATGTTTATTTAGCTGGTTGTCAACAGGCCCTCTTTACCAAGATTTAACTGCAATTTTGAAAAGTTGGTCTTTTTCGAAGAAGGAAAGCCAGAGAACACAGAGAAAAGACTTTAGAACAAAGCATTGGACTAAACGTGATTTTTTGGGAGACAGAAGTTTATCGCACACATTCAGTTTCAGGCCATTCTAGTATTTCAGTAATTTTGACCCTAAAGTGCAGTAATGTGCTATAATAGTGAGATGGGAAGTCACAGAACAGTCGTTTGTCCCCAGCAGGATACAGCTGTCTTGTGAACAGTATCCCCTTATGAGACATGGAAACACTTGGTACAACTAAACACTTGGTACACTGTATTTGTACTTTAACTACAAAAAAGAATTAATGTTTGGACTACAATTTTCAGACAATAAACTTTGGTTGAAAAACTTTCAGCCAATTTCCTGGTACATTTCAGAGGTTTTTCCTTGAAATTTTCGGCTTAACACCCTGAGAGGATGCAACACCTGTTTTGTAAATTGTGTTAAATTTATTGAATTCATTTCGGCTTAGGCAGTTAAGTTCAAACACAACACTCTAAAGGATGTATTAAAAAGTAACTCCTACATGATTGTACATGTACATTTTATCTTTGACATTGCTCCAATGAATTCAGAACTTGCAGTTTGAAGAAGTAAATTTGTTACCCTTGCAAATGGGGTCTAATACTGCAGGGATAGGCATACAGTTCATAAGCCCCATTTGTCCTAAAAGTCTTCAAATTGCATTTACCATATTTGAACATTTCCCTAAATTATAGATAATCAAAAGTGTTTAATGTTTGCACTATGTTTTTATTTGAATGGAAATATTATTGTACATTTTTGTTTGGGAAAGTTTACTTGTCCCAACTTTTTTTTATATCATTAAACTACATGTGTGCATTGGACAAATACCTGTAGAAGAATTAAACTTGGAAGTATTCATAGCATTCAAGTATTAAATACATGTAGCCAGATACATGCACACCCTGGCATTTATAAAATATGTAGTTCTGTATTTGTCAATTTTTGATGTAGTATTGCAGTTTTTTCCTGCGTTTTGAGTAACCCCCCTTACTTCCTTCTATACTGTGTACAAGGTATATTGCTGAGTCACGGACTGGAGCTGGGCAACATTGGTTTGCAAGAGGAGCTCTCTTGCCACTGTGCCAATACAAGACCACAAGAGACAAACAAAATTCAAGCTGTAAGAGTGCACTGTGCAGATGGTAATAAACTTTTCACTTACTTGATTGAGTCTGAAAGCACTTTGCTTGAAAGTTCACCTCCTCCATGCTATTATGGGAAAACAAAAAACAAAAGATCACCAAATAAAAACTTTGTGTACAAATATTCAGTACTGAAACAATCGGGGTTTTCAAATGCAGTGCATATTACAAGGCAGGTAAGAATTGGTGTTAACTTTAAAAGCATGGTTCATACTGTCTTGTGTGAGTTCAGTGCAGTCTTGTGTAAAACTGTGTAAATTACTGTTCAGATGAGCAGTGCTTTTAATTTTCTGGTGTTTATGCTTATTTCATACCAGTTCCTACTAGTCAAGTAAGGTTCAAACTTGTGAGATAAGAATGAAAGTGTCTCTGAAATAAGCAAAAGCACAACATACTGGTTTAAATGTTTGCGTTTGTGCTTATCAGACAACTATAAATGAGGTTTTCTAGAACTGCTGCCATGAAAAGGTAATTTGAAGGATCCTTGGGAAGAAGGAGATGCCTATTGAAAGTAAAAGCCCGACATATTACTTAAGGTAAAATGGAAAGAAAAAGAAAACAAATTTGCTCACCACAGATCACAAACTTATTGTAAAATACAGTCAACTATCACCTTGCTGGCACCTCGCTATTGTACAGACACCCTGATAAGACGGACGGCAGCTAAATCCCCAGCAAAAAAATAAATTACATGTATTTGACTGAAATAAATTTCCGCTATTTAAGAACTCTCACTATTAAGGTCATTCCCCTGTTTTGCAGTGTGCAACTCTACTGTGCACAATGGCAAAATAAAACATTATGCTCATTTCTAGCTAACTACTGAGTATCACTCAATCTGACTTGTATCTAACAACAAAATTCTTAATTTGCATTTTGCGCGGAAATAAAGGTGTTTTCATAAGACACGCCCCAGTCCCTTCGCGGAGAAACCAGTTTTGAAACTCGATCTACCACTGCTTTGTGAAAATATCTGTAAAACCAACCCGGTGAAACTATTTTCTCTTTTCAGATTTCTAACCACAATATCATTTGCCAACTACTGTGAAAATTTAAGGAAAATACTAGTGTTAGAAATATCAAATTTGCGCCTAATATCTAGCTAATGGACATTTTGGCCAACCTTCAGAGGTAACGAATTAGATTATTTTGTTGAATATCTCAGAAGTACTGGTTAGGGATGGTTTTCAAACAGATTTCACATTGAAAATGATTTATGAACAGGGAAAAAATTCTATGAAATGAGCCGTTAAGTGTTCCCTTCAGAAAATAATTCCTGTTTTTGGCAAATGCTCTATTATAGTCCTTTTTGTCCAAACATGCAGAAATTACCATATTTCAATGCTTTGTTGCTGAAGAACAAGCATGGTGACCCCCTCTTTTTATTTAATTTTTGCAGTTTACATATAGTGAACCACACATGGGCAAAGTTTGGAAAAAATCTGAGGGTAGGTTCTATTTTAGGGGAATGACCTTAAGGACACTAAGTTGCAGTCCCGAGGGAGCATGCAATAAAGGAAGTTGCCTGTGCATATAAGTTATTAGAATAGTTCTCTTGTGTAAGGCTTAGTTTTAAACTTGCTATCTACATGCTTACATCACTGCTGGGGTATCCAGTCTACGGCAATCGTGATCAGAAACCCAATTGATCAATCAATAAAATTAGTTGATTGGTATTGGGCAATCGATGGCTAATCAACAGTCACACAAAAACTGTTCATTGATTGGTACGATTAGCAAAGCAAGTAGAACACAGTTTTCTCAACTTCTTACATATGCACATGATTTGTCATGCGCCTGCTATTAAAAACCTTCAGAAAGGACAGGAGAGCAAGAGGAAAAAAAACATCGGTTTAAGTGCACAAGAAGTAAAACTACAATTTTCTTCATTTGCTAGAGTTTTTCTGTCAAGGTACTATGCGGCCACTTTCCCTTTTTTAAAGTTTGTAAAAATTTCATAATAGGACAAAAAAGGAGAGAAAATCAGTCCGGATTTTGAGGTGAATTTGGGTATGGTAATACCTAATCATACCGTTTTGTACACTTTAGCGACATATCAGGCTTGTTTGGTCTCGCCATGGATATTTTGGCCCAACTGCATCTCACCAAAATATGAACCATGGTTCAACCAAACTCGTCTGATATGCCACTGGAAGATACCAAAAAAGGTCAAATGAGGTATAAGTATACTTAATTGCCATTGATTATCAATTTCACCTATTGGATACCCCGCGATCACCACACTGCAGGCCTTTGTGACCAGGTTAACAAATGCATGACATTGCAAATATTTTGTCATAGTTTTAGGATTACATTCTGTAGAAACTATTTCCTATGCTAATCAAATCAGCCTACACACAGGATTTACATCACAAATTTCCTTTATGTCACACTACCACTCCTTGCATCAAAATCATAAGAATTTCCTGCCATTGTTCGATTCCTTATAAAAGAAGTGCAGTTAGTTAGTTTAATTCAGTAGTTCAAGTGTTCAAGACCTGCACTTACAAGCTCAGAACCTCTTGGTCAAGAAAAGTAACTCCAGTAACCTCAAGTTGGTGAATCACTTCACTTAGGATTTGCTTGCAATCACCCCTTCTTTATTTGCTTTTGTAAATTCCTGCATATTAAATAAATAGGTCTTATCACCGTTTTCGACGCCATTTTGACAAGTAGGCAAACACGTCTGAAATTACAGTGTTTGTATGGGAATCCGATGTCAAATAATTTTCATAAAGCCGTGGCCACACCAGCGATTTTTTGCTCGCGCAGGTGATGCGATTTTTTCAAATTTTGTCGCGTCGCCAGCGCGAAATGAAAATCGCACGTGTAGCCACCCTCGAACTTGCAACGCGACAGGTGAAAAGATCGCAAGAAAAAAGTCGCCAGAATTGAAATTTTCGCGACAAAATTGTAGAGATAGCGCCTGTGTAGCCACCCTGCAACTAAGCCTCGTCATCCGCAATAGCTCGGGAAGCGCCGGGATATCAAAGACTGAAATTTCCGCCAGAAGTTGACGGTAAAATCCTTGTTCCTCTCTCTTTGCGAGCCACGAACGGACCCACCCTGACCTTTTCTTAATTTTCTTCTTCCTTCGTTTGCTTTTTATCGTCAAGAAAAAAATGCAAAAAGGCGAAAAACAATATCCTCGCTTCGGACGGTCTAAAAGGGCCGTCCGCCTTCGGTCTGTTTATAGCGCCAGGTCTCTTGAAGTATGCGATTCACGCGGCTTTCAATTTGTCGCCAAACTCGCTAGAATTTGTCACTCGTGTAGCCACCCTCTCGTGCTGGTGACGCGACAAAATTTGAAAAAATCGCATCACCTGTGCGACCAAAAAATCGCTCATGTGGCCGCGGCTTAAAACGTCGCTTCTGAAAAATTCATGAATTGGAAACTTTTAGCACTAGTAAAAGGATTTTAAGAAAAAAAATTGGAGGGATGTAGGTGTGCCAGAAAGCGTCCAGTCGTGTTTTGAACTTTCCATACATTTGTCTGTATTTTTTCCCGCGAACTATTTTTAGTAGCAGTTCACGGCTGGTTCGCTGTACAGACAAATGTATGGAAAATTCAAAACACAACTGGACGCTTTCTAGCACAGCTACATCCCTCCAATTTTTTTTCTTAAAATCCTTTTACTAATGCTAAAAGTTTTCAATTCATGAATTTTTCAGAAGCGATGTTTTATGAAAATTATTTGACATCGGATTTCCATACAAACACTGTTATTTCAGATGTGTTTGCCTACTCGTCAAAATGGCGTCGAAAACCGTGATAAGGCCTATTCCATTGTGGCTACAAGTCTGTTTCGTTGTTCAAATAACAACACCAGAACCTGCCTCGGTCACACCTTTATCCCTTGCTACTTTCAAAAAAGCTAAAATAACTCTTTTTAAATAATTATCAATCTTTAACAGTTGTAATTTTGGATTTTTTGTGTGTTGACCCACATTTATACATGTATATAGCGGGATAATGATACCTTGAATCTTGAGGGAAAGCCTAATTTTTCATAAGCATTGTTGTTCCCTTTAGGCTTTGTCGCCATTTTACCTTGCTTTGCTTTGTTTGTAAATTTTTGTTTCATAAAACTGTATAAGGTAAGCTTATAGATGTAAAATATGGCAAAATAAAATGAAAATAGTTTTAAAAAAACTCCGAGTATTTGATTCGTTCGCGCAAGATCGATCAAAGCCCTTTAATACTAGCTTGTTAGGTCTACAAGCTTGTAAAACCGCTAAATGTACATACATGTAAGGTTCCAGGAAAGCTTAAGTTACATTTAAACTTTGGCTTATTTCTCATAGGTGTCTCTAATTAGTTTACTACTAGTTAAAACTTCAATACCGTACTTGTAAACTTGACACTACTATATGACAAACCAAGTTCAATTCTTGTTTGTTTGTCTGAATAACAAGGCATTCAAGAATCTCTTACGCGTATCAGTGGCCGTAGCTTGGTTTTCATAGCTGATGGTGTCATGTAAAAGAGCATTGGTGATCCATCTTCAGACAAAAACAGCGTAGAGCACTTTGGAAACTCTTCTTTGCGGTTGTCCGCCATTTTTGATGTTTCGGGCTTCGCGCGTTTAAGTGATGCCGTTATGTATGCCACATGAGACGTCCCACGCAAGCTGATATCTTCCCCCAGTCCTCCTCCAGTCCCCTCCCGCTTCAAAATTGCGTCATACGTGCCACATAAGACGTCTCACAAAGCTCATACGCCACCCACACCCCTCCCGGGCATTTATCATTATCATTTTCCTTTCGGACAATTGCAAATACTAAGGTGGGGTTAGCTAATTTTTCCAAAAACCTCATGGTATCGTTTAGACAAGGGTACCAATACCGGGACAAGGCCAGAATTAGGTTTTCTTCCCAACAAGTCAGTATAGTAGGCAGAAAAATAAATTGTTGAATTGATATTAGACTTCACAACATCATCAAAACCAGTGGTTTTAAGGATGGTCCGTTTTTAGCTTAAGGGGTTTCGGAGGGGAGGGCCATAAAAAAAGAAAGAATTTGGGAACGTTGGGGACCGTCAAGAAGGTAAGGTAGGTCAAGACTTCTGAAAATCACATCGATGCCATAGATCGCATTTTTATGCTACCTACTAGTCCCTTACAGAAGCTTACGTTCATTCGTTCGTTCCTTCCTTCCTTCCTTCCTTCCTTCCTTCCTTCCTTCCTTCCTTCCTTCCTTCCTTCCTTCCTTCGTTCCTTCGTTCCTTCCTTCCTTCCTTCCTTCCTTCCTTCGTTCCTTCCTTCCTAGGCCTTCCCTCCTTTCTTCATTCATTCATTCATTCATTCATTCATTCACTCACTCACTCACTCACTCACTCACTCACTCACTCACTCACTCACTCACTCACTCACTCACTCACTCACTCACTCAATCTCACTCACTCACTCACTCACTCACTCACTCACTCACTCAATCTCACTCACTCACTCACTCACTCACTCAATCTCACTCACTCACTCTCACTCACTCTCACTCACTCACTCACTCACTCACTCACTCACTGACTCACTCACTGACTCACTCACTGACTCACTCACTGACTCACTCACTCATTCATTCATTCATTCATTCATTCATTCATTCATTCATTCATTCATTCATTCATTCATTCATTCATTCATTCATTCATTCATTCATTCATTTTCTGCATCTCAGTCACAATTGATGTTCACAATGATTCCCCTTTCCACTACATCACTTTCTGAGTCCGAAATCAAAGTTTCTCCATCAAGTGGATTCCCTTGCTCCATGCCTGAAAATATCCGGCTACGGATATGTGCCTTTATAGATGTCAAGTCCTTCTTTTGTCCTCCATGGTATGCCAAGTACAGTGACATTTGAGTGGATGAACTTTCAACGATGCAGGGGTGATTCGGATAGTACAAAAGTGTTGTTATTAATTTATCCGGGTGTTCGTAAGCAGGCCGTGTCAGAAAGAGACGTCATGGACACATGTTTCATCGATACAAAGACTAAAGCAGACATTTTTAAGGCAAGAAGACATTGTTTAATTTCTTAACTCTACAGTAACTATAACTGTAAGAAGTTCAAACAAAAGAAACCTTATGCTCATTTATCATAGTCTCGGACTAGCGGCAAGCAAAGGACGTCAAAGAAGAAGAAGGCTACAAGCAATGACTGCAGCAATTTGGCCAAGGAAGTAAAACTTTTGTCTAGGCATAGGAGGCACAAAATTTTATTAAAGGACTACAGTACAGGGGTCAAACACCGGAAGAAAGACAGACTGATCAAACATATCACACTATTTTGCTACTGTATTTTTGTCTTTATTTGAAACTGGTACAATGTCTACAAGTCACGAGCACATTATTGTTACAATGAAAAATAGACAGTGCGAAGAAAACAGGTGTCTGTAAAGCGGGGTTGACGATGTAGGAGAGTTTGTCACTCGGGACACAGAAACGTGTCCGTTCTTTGTATTAACTGGTGTCCGTATTAAGCGGGTTAATTTTATAGAAAATATACGAGCTTTTCGTTGGGTGTTCGTACAGCGGGGTTCCCACTGTATACTTGCCCTTTGGTTCTGGAACTGGCCAGCCGAGGGCTTCGTCTTCTCATCTAGCTGTTTGGTATGCCTCTTCGGAGGACTGTTACAACTACAAGAAATTTACGTGTCTCCTTCGAACTCCTCACAATCACCATAATCGCATTACATTCCCCCCCCCCCCCCCCCACCTCGGTCGGGGAAGGGCACTCTTTTCTCTTCCCCTCCCTTCTCTTATAAAGGCCTTATACTCAAGTTAGCTCTTCAATTCAATGAATTAAGTTCATGTGAAGTACGGCGTCTGAATCAATTCAGAACGACCGAACTAATTCGGATCAGCTCAGCCGTTTTTCCCGCCTGGCTCAGCCGGGAATAACGACTGTGGACCGGCTTTGATTGATTGATTCATGATCAGACGCCGTACTTCACATAAGCCGAATCAAATGTATAAATTATTACAAATCTGCAATTTTTTTCGGTCATAATATGCTTCAGTGTATTAACTTCGGCTCAATCAGAGTGCAGCGTCTGAATCAATTCAGCCAGGATTAATAATTTGGGTCGGTCTAAATTCGATTCAGCTTATGTGAACACAGGGAGTCCACAAAAGTTGTGAAAAAGAAATAAATTAATAAATTATTGACTTACGTTGTCAATAATGCTCGTGCACAACTCAGTACACGACATTAGTGATGTCGCGTAAATTTTATGCAAATGAGCACTATAGAAAACCGCAAGAAACGAACAACGTAAGTCAATAATTGATTAATTTATTTCTTTTTCACAACTTTTGTGGACTCCCTGTGATCTGAGCTCTGCTGACTATCATGCTCAACCTCACAAACGGTAAATACATGCCTTACACCAAACCAGGAAACATCCCACTCTACGTTCACAAGAAGTCTAACCATCCTCCACGCATAATCGAAAATCTCCCAAAGTCCATCAACAGACGGCTGTCCGAAATTTCATTTGATGCACATTTATTTAACGAAGCAGCACCTCTTTACCAGAAAGCCCTTGATGAGAGCGGGTACAACCACCGCCTTACGTTCTCACCACCTACAGCGCAGATCACGAACTCCGCAAGAAGGAACCGCCGCAAAGACATCACTTGGTACAACCCTCCTTTTAGCAGGAACGTTGCTACTAATGTTGGACGGTCATTCCTTAAGATTTTGGACGAGGAATTTCCGAACAACCACCGCTTGCACAAGATTTTCAACCGGAACACCGTTAAGATCAATTACAGTTGCATGCCCAATCTAAAGCAGAAAATTGCAAGGTAAATCCATCCTTCGAAGCAAGAACATCCCATCTCGAGCATGCAACTGCCGGCAACCAAACGACTGCCCTGTGGCCGGGAATTGCCTTAAACCATCCGTGGTTTATCAGGCAATAGTTACCACCGAAGACAACAGGCCGGCCCAATCGTACGTAGGACTTACTGAGAACTCTTTTAAAACTAGATTCGCGGATCATATGTCATCATTCCGCGACGCGAACAAGAGGCTCAGTACAGAACTAAGCAAACACGTTTGGCATTTAAAAGACGCCGGTTTAGATTTTAAAATTACTTGGAAGATTTTAAAGCAAGCTGCGCCTTTTAATCCCTCTTCGAATCGTTGCAATCTGTGCTTGTGGGAGAAGTATTTCATTATTTGTAGATCAGACCTTGCGAGCTTGAACAAACGCAATGAACTGGTGACCTCATGTAGGCATTCGAACAAATTTCTCCTAAGCACATTTAAACCACCCGTTGCCACGCAGTAGAATTCAAATTTTGCCGCGCGCGCTTATATCAGCTTACGTTGTAACGGTATTTTAACAGTTTTGGCTATTTTATTTGAGGAGTGCCGTACATGTTGTGCGGTACGAAACTAAATAGCACTCATGCCAACTCTCCCGGATTATCCGGGAGTCTCCCGGATACGGAACGAATCTCCCGGTCTCCCGTACGGGCCCGGGTGGGGGGGTACTCCTCGGAATTCTTGGTGGGGGTGTGCCGCCCGGGTCTTCAAATCCCGACCCTATTTCAGACCTAAACATACCATTTTCCACACCCGTTTTCAGACCTGATAATTATGCATCAGTGCCGAACGGAAGTTGACGCAAGGAGTAAAAGTAAGCTGGAATGACATAGTTTATCTATTTCTTTTTCTTGCTATCAGTTAGTCGTTCCAGTTACGTACTGAGAAGAAAAATATGTTTGTAAGCTTTCGTAAATGTTCCCGGCCCCAAAAACCCGACCCGATTTCAGACCGTAATTGTCAAAATCTATACCCGTTTTCAGACCAAAACGGCTCAAAAACCATACCCTTTGGGGCGGCACATACCTATATACCTTATATAGGGGAGTAACCCCCCCCCCCGGGCGTACGGGTGACTAAACCTCCCGGATAAAAGCGACTTGGCGTCTTATTTGTATAATAGGCTAGTATTTCAACTCAAATGTTCCCTAAATTTAAGAAATATTGTGTCATGGCTACATTTGCATACCTGTTTTACCCAATCTGCCACAAACTTTGACGGAAACCAAAGAAAATACGCTTTTTGTCATCATTGCAAAAAAACGACTTTCTGATTGAATAAACGTTCAACCAATTAAAGGGCAGGACGGAAAAAGCTCTAGTGTTGTGCGAATTTTGTGCCAACAAGGTGGGGGGGGGGGGGTGCGTGCATCAATTTTGCTTAGGGGGGAGGGTAGGGTAATAAGGGAGGGGGGGTGCTCAGAGGAAAAAATCTCCAGATTTCAGATCTTTAGAGGTTGGCATCTGTGAAATAGTAATAAAATGACAAGTCGAATCCATAGTTGATTCAACATCTCGATTATAAATATTTATATATAGTATAGTCAGCAGAGCTCAGATCCGCTCGTGCACAACTCAGTACACGACATTAGAGCTGTCGCGTAAATTTTATGCAAATGAGCACTATAGAAAACCACAAGAAACGAACAACGTAAGTCAATAATTTATTAATTTATTTCTTTTTCACAGCTTTTGTGGACTCCCTGTGATGTAAAGTACGGCGTCTGAACCGGGCCTTAGAGAGTGCATTCGATGTCAACAAGCCCAGGTTAATCTTGATCCCAGGCTCTCTCTCTTTGTGATGCAATCCGCTGTCACAGTGATTTGGGCATACCCGAGTTTTGGGCACCCCCGCACCCAAATCCCTAGTGATATGGGTATCCCCGGTAGGGATGCACAAAACACTGACAGCGTAAAATACAGCAGACTGAGGCAAGTCAATTCGAAGTTTTAAAGACGAAGTGTTGTCTAAATATTTGTTTTATCAACAGAGTCGTTGAGTAAATGTAAATTGGCCACCATAAAGAGATTTGAGTGCTTACGTTTCGAGCATTTTATAGCCCTTCGTCGATCTGACGAGGGGCCAACTCTCTATACGTAATCACTCGAATGTCTTCACCGTGTCCAATTCGTTTCCGGCCACCGAGCAGCACCACCACATGTACAGTATCTTATCCGGTTGTAGACATTATTTTACGCGAAATGAAAATAAGACGTCGCTGAATATAGTCACAGTTTCATCTGACCCTCATCTGCAAAGTGTCTTTTTTGCCCTACTACGCACTGAATTTGACTTGTGCAAACATGTGTTTCGTACAAAATCTTTCCAATGCAGGTAAACATAGATAAAGCTGGGAATTTCAAAGCCTGCTTTGTTAAGCAATTCAAAATTTAATCATTTATCAGTGAGAACATGATAACTACAGTCAAACCTGTATATAACGGCTCTGTATATAGCGGTCACCCTGTGTATAACGGTCACTGAATAACTTCCCAAAAATCGTCCCTTATATTTACCGTTAAGTTGACCTGCATAAAGCGGTCACCTGTATATAACGGACGCGGTCACCCTTTAGACTTCCTGAATGCACAATTTCATTATCTTCTACCTGTATATAACGGTCACGAAATTGGGTTACGATTATCGAATAATGGCAGGGATATATCGATGACTCTAACCCCTACTTGAGGGAGGAGGTCCGAACGATCTCTTTGATGGTGAAGATGGTGAAATTGCTGCTAGCCCCCCTGAGACGTGAAGGAGAGGTAGCGATGCCGCAGAACTTGACCTTGATGAATAAGACAGTAGCACAAGCAGTCAGGCTTGCAAAGCAGCTGAAAGACTTTGCTCAGTACTATGGACATGAAGAACTTTCTTTCACACTATTTTTTTTCTTTCACACTAAGTAAAGTCAATGACATATTACATGAAATCGAGCTTCGAGCTCCGAAATATCAGAAAACTATAACCGATTTTTTTAAAATCCATAATTACGTTAAAAGCTTTTCCTACAAGGAAACTTAGATGAGTATACTGCACCTCCGTGAAAAAGCGCCACGGACATTTTATAGGCCTTTTTTTATCCTGATTATTGCGTTGCCGTTACTCATTAATGTCACTAAAACGTACATAAAAATGCTATTTATTGACTTCTGGGGGAGTTTAAAGGAAACCTGTATACAGCGGTCACCCTGTATATAACGGTCACCTGGCCATTTCCCAAGGGTGACCGTTATATACAGGTTTGACTGTATAACGGTCACCTGGCCATTTCCCAAGGGTGACCGTTATATACAGGTTTGACTGTATCGGTACAGCTGTCACGCAATATGAAGGTCGCCTGAATGTCAAGTTTTCTGTTCTTATGTTTACTCATTCGCCTGAAATGATATAAATCGCTACGAGTAAAGACGAGAATGAGATAAAGCCGTCTACTGTATCGTACAAAGAACAAAAACAAAACGAAAATAAAACTTAATATAGGCAATCAAACTGATTAAATGAGTATAATAACATAAAGTAGGGCAAACTGAAAGAATCGGGAGACCTAAATCCCTTAAGTGAAGCCTAGCTAGTGATATTTCGGTCCCATATCAGTCGCTTCATGGCGGAATCGGCCAACAGGAACAAAATCTGGAGGGTTACTCAAAAAATGAAATCGGCTTTAAAAATTGGCTCTATAAGGTAAAGGAGAGTGAAATATATATGGGATACCTAAATCTCTAGTGATATAGGTATCCCCTTCCAATATGGCTTCGTAGTGGAATCGGCGGACAGGAAAAAAACATCTCAAGGGTAACATAGACTGTATAGACTCTAAAGCTCACATGATTACTCAAGAAAAGAAATCAGCTTTGAAAATCGGCTATAGAAAGTCAACTGAGAATGAAATATATGGGTTACCTAAATCCCTAGTGATATGGGTATCCCCTTCCAATATGGCTTCGTAGTGGAATCGGCAGACGGGAAAAAAAAATCTGCAGGGTAACATAGACTGTATAAACTGAAAACGTTAACATGAATACCCAAGAAAGGAAATCAGCTTTGAAAATCGGCTATAGAAAGTCAACTGAGAATGAAATATATGGGATACCTAAATCCCTAGTGATATGTCAGTATCAGTGTAATGCATATGTATACTATAGTTTGCGGTAGTCCCCTTCATCGCAGAAACGCCAAAACAAAGTTTGGGGCTCCGCCTCACAAGGCAAGTACCTACACCGCATTAACAGAGGATGTCACTGAAGTCGTTGGCTGCGGATCACGTGGTTTCTGGCTTGGCTGTTGAGTGGCTGTACTTGTTGAAGTCGTTGAAGGAGGTATATTGTCGTTGAAGCTTTGCTTTCCTGGGGATACAGTATTTGCATCCTTCAAGGGAGGTTTAGTTCTCGGCTTTGGCACAGGAGGAGTACGAATAGGAGTTTTGGTTCTCGGTTTTGGCACAGGAGGAGCGCCAACAGGAATTTTGGTTCTCGGTTTTGGCACAGGAGGAGATTGCGTGTTTGGCATAGATCACTGTTTAGTGCTATTTAATGAAGACGGACTATGATAACCATTAGATCCATTGTTGGAAGGCGATCTGTATGGTTTGAGATGTTTGATAGACACCTGTTTGGTCAGTTTCTTCCCAGACCCATTTTCAAGCCTGCAGGTGCCCTTATCAGGATTTATTTGGGTGATTTTGTACGGGCCAAGCCACTGGTCTTCGTACTTGTACCCTGCCTTTGTCATCTGTAGCATGTTTCGTTGCAACACAAGATCACCCACTGGAAAAGGACACACAGATTGGCCTCTCTTCATCTTGTACTGATGTTTCTGTCGATCTTGCGCTTGTTTGATGTTTGCATCAACACGTGGGAATAGAGTGTCCCTTATCCGCGACATCTCGTTGACGTGTTCTCTTATGGCACCCTCACTGCTAAGATCATCCACAAGTTGAGCTAAGTTTTCAAAGCCGTGAGGGGTTGCTCAAGTTTTTCAACCTCAAATGGAAGCCTAGGGTTTCTCCCATACATCAGAAAGAAGGGGCTATACTTTGTGGTGGTGAATTCATTTGTGTTAATCGTGAACACCGTCCCGTCTACATAGTCATCCCACGTGTCTTGGTTGTCCTCCATGAGTTTTCTGAGAGTTCTAAAAAAATATACGGAATAATATACTGTGAGTGCTTGAAATGTGACGTGGCGCAGTTAAGAATATCGCGATCTACCGATTGGTTTCTCTGTCAACAGCCTTATTTCTTCACATGTTCAGTCTTTCAACGGACCGATTAATTAATTAATTGATTTATTAATTATTGGCTATTTGAACAAGAAACGCCCATAGGTTAATTTGCCCTAATTCATTACATTTTCTTCATGAATTACATTATCGTACGCAACAGTCATGTTGTCAATCAAATTACCTTTTAATGGACTGGTTGGTTCTTTCATCTAAACCATTAGCTTGTGGGTGGTAGGCCGAAGTGATGCGATGCTTGACTCCAAACTTTGAAAGTAATCTCTCTGACAGCTGAAATGGGAGAGGTTTCTCACAGTCGGCACAGCAACTTACTTTCAAAATAAAGGTTTTTGTTCAAAGAGAAATATGTCTTAGTAACGTAACAGAAGAATACTGATTATCGCTGAAAATAACCACAACGTAGCTTCAATGTGTCTTCTAAAAGACCCAGATAAATTGAAAAAAAAAAAAAGAAAAAACAAACGAGAACAACAAATTCAAATCTAAGAGCTAATTGCACAATTTACCTGATTGACAAACTCCCGTCCTTGGTCAGAAATTATGTGTACAGGAGCCCCATGTCTGCAGAAGGTTGAGTAGAGAGCCTTTGCCACACTATCTGCACTTTTATCGGGTAACGGAACACACTCTACGTACTTTGTGAAGTAATCTGTCTCTGTCAACAGGTACTTGCTTCCGTTCTGTGAGGTTGTGGGGGCTTCGATGAGATCAATGCCGACAAGATACCAGGGGTTCGGAACAACCTTGACGGGGTGAAGAACATCAAATGTCTTCACTTCGGGGGCATTGCGCTGGCATCTGTCACAATGTTTTATCTAGAGAAATATGTATCAACAGGCACTTAACTCAATTTTATATTCCCTCTACGTTGTCATTCTGTTCGAGAACCAACATGCCCGGGAAAGTTTAGAAAAAAATTGCTGCAATCGACCCAAATTCATTAACACTATGACGCCATTTTGCTGCATTGTAGCTTGAAATAGTGCTTAAGCATGACTAAGTATCTTCACTCGTACAAGGACAGCAAAATAAAGTGTTGAAGGGAGGACAAGAAAGGACGACAGAATTTGAGAAAGTCTGCAAGACTTTTTTCAGTTTAATTTGACGTCACAGTGACTCATTACAACACAGCATCTCTCTCTTCAGTGCACCTACATCACATTTGTGAACAAACCTGGTACCAGTTGTTCAAAGAGCGGATAACTTTATCCACTGAATAAGTTGCTATTTAGCGGAGCAAATGTACTCCAGCAGGCTTCTGGCAAGTTTTCCACGCAATCCCATACTTAAATTTGACATATGCTTCCACTCTATTCACAAATTTTAGGATTATCGGGAAAATACTACATACAGTTTAACTGCCGGATAGTAACCTATCCAGTGGATTAAAGTATCCGCTATTTGAACAACTGGGGCCTGGACTATTATTTTCAGGTTTCCATCAATGAAAATATATCTTTTGGGTTTTAAAGCGTGGTTTTCACTAGCGATACAAGCACAGGCGCAAGCACAAGACAAGGAAAAAATTTGATCCTTGCGCCTGTGCTAATGCTTGCGTCGAGGCCGTTTTCACGGTGAAATAAGCATTCTTATGCTTGCGATTGTGTTCGCCACTGTGCTTGCATTGCTAGTGAAAACCAGGCTTAACTTTTCCCTTGAACTTTTGGAAGTCATACCGTGATAGTATCCCTCGAAGTGTGACTAGTTGATGTCCAAATTGTATCATCGTTTATTTTTTCAAGATTGTTTTCTAACCTTAAAGATACTTGATGGATGGATAATTACTTTTTTGGGTGGGGTGGTTGTGTAATTACGTGTAAAACAGCCAGCTACGAAAATAACTCGCCAACCACAAAATTCTGAATAGCTAAATTAATGAAAATAAACTTAACAAATTAATGAATAAATAAATTTATTTAGAAAGCAATAAATGAAAAAGAAAAGAGAATCAGTCGTTAACACAGAATCTTAAAGGTGAACGGTGCTAAAAGCGGGACTGCCAAAACAGCTTATTTTAGTTATTTATTAATTTATTTATTTATTTATTATTTTTTTTTCATAAATAACTCATTCTTGTTCAGGATGTTTTATTTTGGTAACTGCTGAGCATTCCCTACCCCCCACCCCCATTCCCACTCAGAGAAATAAAGGAAGTGGCGTGACAGGCAGACTGTGGGTCAGACACAAGTATTGAATTACCGATCAACTCTTCAGCGGGACCTCGACAAAAGAACCCTTGATTCTTGCATAAATCCTGTTTTGCGTTCGATACCTTTAAGAGGGAGATTTTGGGGATAAAGGACGCTTTTAAATTTGAAGTTAGATTTTGGTCAAAACTGACCTAAGTTTTTATAAATTTGTTTTGCTTGCGTATTGTAAATTTAGAAATATATAAATTGATGCCGTGAAAACACTGTGGAAGAAGCGTTCATGACAGTGAAAAGCAATTCTTATCATTTCAACCGTATCCTTGTAATAATCCGGCCAGTAGTAAAGCTGCTTGACCTTCTTGAGCGTGTTGTCTCTGCCAGCATGGCCAGAAAAATCAGCAGAGTGGCATTCTTCAAAAATCCTTGATTTTTCGTCTTCCTTTATAACCAATCGCTTTAAAGTCGAGCCATCGTTTTGCTTATCCATATAAAACAGGGAATCCTTTTGTTGGTCGTACTCGAATTTTTTGCAGAATTTCCGTAACACTAACTTTTCCTGTTTAGTAAACCCGGGCGGATAGGCCTGGCTTTTCACATATTCCAACACATTTCTATATTTTGTGGAATCCATCTTTCCAAGATTTTCCGTTTTCCCCGCGAAGTTCTGCTCGCAGTGTTAGAGTCGCTAGTGTTTTGGGCATGGGGGGAGGGTACCAGGGGATACCGAAAACACGGCAGCCATATTGGAAGGGGATACCCAAAACACTAGGGATTTGGGTACGGGGGTGCCCAAAACTCGGGGATGCCCAAATTACTGTGACACCGCCCCTGCAAAAAAATCTGCGGGTGATGCCAGATGTGCGTCTCAAGATCCATCGACCCATCCACGACAAGTCCCATAGAATCTCGACTCAAATCCGTATTAGGAAGCGTTCTTCCTACGTCGAACTTACGTCGAACGCAATTCAAATTCACTCTGAAACAATAAACATCACTACGAGGCTTTGGGGAATGAATTGTTGAGTTTATATTGGTTTATTCCCCGGAGCCTCGCAGTTTCAGGCGTCGAAATTGGGCTATTTTCCATTGCATTGTAATCTCGTACCCAGATTTTCTCACTCTACACTCAGATCTTTTTGTCAGCGGTCGCCTCGCCAACCAATGAAAAAGCCGCGCTGGCTCTGGGGACGAGAATGAGGGATCGTCTGAAGGCTGGAAGGCGTCACAAGGCGTCATCACTTGTGCGAGCAAACAGATTGGAATACTGTACAAAAGCCTCTTCAAAACAGATGGTCTTCTAGTCAGCGGATTCCTTTTTGTTGAGGTGAGAAAATTTGTGACGTAAACTAGAACGTTCTGTGCAAATTGTTGTCAAATGTCCGACCAAATGTGCAGTTATGGCGGCTGATTGCTTTTACTGTGAAACTAAGCAAAACCGTGAACACAAGGAATATTTTAAGAATGTTTATTGTGTTTGCAAAGAAAACCAATCAGATTCGAGAGGGAAAACCGCAAGCTGTGACGGTAATTGTTTTTCGTTGTTTGTATGTTTTATTTTTCTTGTGGTTTGATTTTGCCTCTGATTGGTCACGGAACAATAGGCGGTTTTCTTAATTTGACAGTAATTTCCCTACGTTTTGATTGAGAGAAGCGACAGCCGGAAATACGTATGTGTTCGCAGGCTACATAGCTCATCAAGTCATTGATAATATAAGAATTAAGATAAAGTGCTACTACGATCGAATTGTCGAATACCTTTTATATGCGGTTGATTGGTAGTTTATGTCCTAAAGTACATGATTTCCAAGTTATATCCTCATAAGATAAAGGAAAGTGCGATTTTTTTGCGCTCAAACTCCACGAATTTTCATCCGCCATTGAACCGCCATGTTCCTGCGGCCTGGTTACCAAAGGCAGATGGTGTCCAATGACAACAGAGGCCAGGTCACCCGGGAAAAACAAGTGACGTCAAACTCTCAACTCGAAACGCAGGCGAGCCCTAACATGCTAAATTCTCATACGGTTTCGAACACGTTTTCGAAAAATGTTTCGTTCTTTCAATGGTCTGAAGTCGCTGTGTTGTTCAGTGGTATAGCAACTGCTCTAATCGAGCGGCAGGAATTGTGCTGCATGCGAGTCCGGCCTACAGAACGAGAGATGTGTGGGTCCAGTTTGTTGTCTTGCACGTTTTGCTATTTTCTCGGTTTAGTATTTTGGCGTTTACAAAAGGGTTCCTTCTTTCTTTTAAGTAGTTTTCTTGAAGAAATAGTTTTAATTTTTGGCTTAAGGAAGGTTTTAAGAAAACCTCACATTCAGTTGTTTCTTATCAATTAGATTCAATTGGTAATGTATTTTAAATTTTGATTTATTTTTCAAACGCTGAGTTGCAACAACTTCAAAACCCAGCTCTTACTATTAAATACAGGCCAAAACAAGCCTTGCAGAGCACAACATGTGAAAAATATGGACAGCCAAGAAAAGGCCAATGCTCCTCCTTAACTACATGTAGCAGCTGAAGAGCACTGACCTTACTCAAGGGCTTTTCTTGATCTTTTGTCCTCAACCACCAGTTGACAAATAGAATCATTAAAAAAAACTCTCTTCTCGCCATTCATCATGCCTCCTCCTTATAACTCTTTCCATTACATAGGCTTCTGTTTTAGGGACTGGTCAGAAAGTAGTGGGGAGGGAGGGAGTGAGGTGGAGATTTCAAATTGAGCAATGAAAATGATGTGACCCTCCAGAGCGATGCAAATGAAATTTCATGACCCTCCCCCTGAACAGGTAGTACAATGTATCTCAAATACCAGAAAACGAAAACAAGAATGGAGGCAAACTGTTAGTTACTTGCTGGAACCATTTTGCCCCAACATAATTCAAATCATCTATAGAGCCCATTGACATCATGTAACTCCATTATGCTACACATTTCCTTACATTAATATTTTAATACTTAATATTTGTCTTGCTTTTGTTAAATAATGACTTAAATTAACAAATTTTATTTTGTCTTTTATATATGACCCGCTCTTCCTGTCATACTATAAGTTATGATCACAAGAGCATAAATTTATGTGACCCTCTGTTTTTCACTGTTAATTTTTTCATGACCCTCCACCTCCCCCCCTTCCCCCTCCCGCCCCCTGCTCCCTGCTAATAGGGAGCTGAAGCACAGACATTCCTGAGCCATGTATATCAACCAGAATTCAAATGTTTTCTCTTTTGGTGTGGTTTTAAAGAAATACTAATTTGAATATAAACAAAAGAATATTAATATGGTAGCCATTAATAGTTTTATTTTTATGTTCGTTTGAAAAAGAGTGCCAGAATCTTGTTTCACTAATAAATTTGTTGTTGTATAAATGAAATTGAATCTACATTTGAGAAAAAAATCAAAGGTAGCTCACAACAGTCTCAACTTTGCTACATTTTTTAGCATGCATTTGCCCAACTCTCACTGCACCAAAAGTGAAAGAATCAAGAACTGTTACCACAGCAACAGTGTATGAAACTCATCAAGACTTGCTTGGGGGTTTGCCCTTAGACATGTAGGACAAAGGATGTTTGTTGTTAGGTTGATTTGACCCTTCATTAGAATAAGCAACAAAATTTCAATTAATACCTGAATCACAACCTTTAACTCCCAAAGATATTGTTTTCAATGTATATTTGCAAAATTCCTACTTTTCCTCCCCTCATTTGCCTAGGTGGATGCTTGTTACTAGAAAGCATGTTAATAAATTTTCATTTATAAAGCTATTCATTTCTTCAGTAGTTTAAAGCATCCAGTGCGGTGGTGTTTTACCTGATGTAGGGCACCTTACAAAAATATATGTACACAGAAAAGACTGTTACTATTACATTGTTCAGGATGATGCAAGGGAAGAAAACAAATCATTGCAAATTGTTGTTGCCTTGCAAATTTATTTTTTTTATTGATTACTGTACTTATTCAAATCTGCATGGATACAATGTTGTCCATGCAGCACCAGCACTCTCCAGGCTTGGTAAGTCACTCAAGTGAGCAATTTGAACATTTACACCTGAGAAAATATTGAACCAAGAGGAAACTTAGCATCAATTACAAGGGAACGATCAGCTGAAATTCAAGCCATTGTACAGGGCTTTTCACTACAATTTACATTCTTTTTCCATGGTAAAAAAGGGCAAAAACAGTAAGCTTGCTCGGAACCGAAACTTCACTGTGCACTCTAATTTAACACCAAGGCAAACTTTCAAAAGCAAAGCTAAAAACCTAAACTTGACTTCGATTTCAATTCAACTGAGTCTCCGGTAGCCTCCCTCCGGGGAATGAACTGACTAGTAGTCAACTAAAATTGTTGCGGATTCTCAGGCACTACACTTTTAAAGCTTGCCTGTTTTGTTAATACAGCAAATAACACATCTAAATATTAATCTCTATCTCTAATATCTTACCCGAGAGATGAACGACTCAGCAAAGTCTGCTCTTCCTCCTCTTGTAGCAAAAGAGCTAGCTGCTGAACTTATTCGGCTGCCTCTTCTTCAGACGGAACTAGCTCTACAGAGTCATGACTTCTTCATTTCCATTGCCTACATCATGCGAAGACGATACAGGAGAGCTTTCTGTGGTCAAAACAGCTCTGAAATTCGTCGCCAGAAGGAGAACTACAGTACTCGGTCGATCAGCGAGTTGAGAGTATTACGTCACAGCAAAAACACAATAGGTTTGAATAAAAGTACCGCAACTCCAATCACTTTCATACCGCGGGCTCACTGGAACATAAATTCATAATGGTGGACTCCAAAACACCACTTTTCAAGGCTCAATATCTTCAATTTGCGGGGCCCAAACTTCATTTCAGTGACCAAGACAGGTACAGCCACATCGGATAAGCTGTAAAGAAGGTATGTTTGTTTCATACGTGCTATGAAGTTTTGATCGTAGTAGCACTTTAACTCGCTTATAGTTAGTTTGTTTACACAGAATGTAATGGAAGGATTGCGTCGAATTTTAGTAACGCTTTACGTGTCAGCGATGGCAGGAACGGCAAAGGAATGTTTGGAATCTCTTTTTCAACCACAGATAATTGGTTTTATCGAAAACTGGATCATTTGTCTAATGCAGTTCCAGGGATTTGATTAGCTTAGCTACCATGGCAAATGACTCATGATGATCATAGATAGTCTCGTTGGCTGTCTATCATGCGAATGATGTTAAACAATATTTCCTAATAATATTGTACAGCAGTGATCCTTTCAGGTCTTAAAAAAATCATTTCCTTTTGCTGATATGGCTTACTTTCGAAAGAAAAAAAGGTTTGCTTAAGCTAATACTGCTAACTTCAGAACAGTATTTTGAGCTCATTTTTTCGGTCCATGTTGATTATTTCCCTTGGAGTTTTATTTTCTGATCTCGTCCAATTTTGCCGTCAAACAGCTGGAGAAAGAGCAAGGCGAATCGCGGCGGGAGAAACAAATCGATTCTTTTAGCAGCTTTTAGAGGCAGCACTTCATAAACAGCGGCCGAATCTTGAAGAGAAATTATTTTACTCTAATCCGGCGCGAAGAAAAATAAAATTAAGATGCAATGGATTTTTCCTCTTAAAGTGAAACTTAACGTTGTAAACGAACGAAAACATCAGCAATGGAATAAAAGGACTGGTTATTCTCCAAAGAGGCGAGTTTATTCATGTGATTTTGTTGACAAAACTTTGCTGTTTTTGCAAGATATTTTTTTCTTGTAATGTTGCCACTGCAACTTATTTAACCTCAGAGCAGCCTTTTGAGCTCATTTTTCGGTCCATGTTCTATTATAATTCCCTTGGAGTGTTATTTTCCAATCTCATCCCATTTTGCTTCAAATAGTCAGTCAAACAAACGTCTCCCAACATTGTATTGTTGGCATAAACTACTGACAAGTTTTTCTCGCATATATTTCTAATCTTAGCATTTATTTCTGACAATCTTGACAGAGAACAAACAAAAATACTTAAAACAGTAGGATATAACCGCAAAGATTAAGATGTGTGAGTAATTTTCACTGAAAGTCTTTCCAAAGAACGTTAAAAGCGAATGTAAAATTAATAAAAAGTGTGATTTCAGGATCATAAAAACAAAGTTTACGCAAAACATTCATTCGCTTGTTTTTTGTGAATTTTTCAAAGATCGTCGTTTAGTTTATTTCTGTACTTATTGCTATGAATTATCACAGTGCTTTTTTCATTTATTACTCAAAGATATATTTGAGGTGTGTTTTTTGATTACTGTATCCGTTTTCTCTGAGGTTTATAGCATACGGCCTTCTTGATAAGCAAAATTTACTAGACAGTGACAGTGCCGGTAGCGCGCGTTGGCTGTTCAGTCAGACCGTTTTGCCTCGATCATCTTAAAAACTAAAAACAATAATAAAAAGAGAAAATATCATTTTGAGCCATTTCAATTCCGCGGAACTTCGTAAAACAGTCAGTAAAACACTCATCGAAGGCGCAAGCAAACCAACAAATTATTTAATTTTTTCGCAGCGTACAAAACAAACAAAACCTACGAGAACAGTTCCCATTATACACATGTAATTAAAAGAGAATACAAGTTTAATTCAGGAGCAAACTAACAACGATAAATCAAATGTTAGGCATCAATTAATTATTCACCTGCGCTGTGAAGCTTCCTACTGTTTGGAAATCAGACGAACATAGGTCGATAAAAATAGCAAACGATGGATCCAAGGAAGGAACTTGTGGAGTAATTTCTTCCTGCTCCTTCCTCTCATCAAAAGGACACTTTCATGCTCGGTTATCGTTCGTTGAAGCACTTGGACGCCATGACTGATTTCAGTTTCTCAACCAAACAAAATAAAATCAATCCGATCCAAGTCTTTAGCTTTTGACACAAATAATATTTTTTGCTGTTTCTTGTGAGAGACACCAAAATCAACTTTTAGGAATTTCCTCCCTGGCTGCAGCACTTGATTTCCATGTATTTTTGGTACAAAGAACCCGGCTTAAGTCGAACTTCGAAAGAACCTCAAAGAACTTATTTTTTTGGACACAAAATGCAGAAACCAACAAAATGTAAAACTGTCGTGCTCAACCAATCAGGAGCGAGTATTATTGCCGCTCGACCAATCAGGAGTAAGTAATTTTGCCCTCGGTGAAAGGAAAATTACGAAAAACTGCCCTCTTTTACAACAAATCAGCATTCAGTAATTTTGCCCTCTGTTTTACATTGTTATTGTTGATGAGCAGTTAGCTGCATATGCATTAAAAATGCACTATATAACTGCAGAATTGATGAGGAACTCACAAGGTTATTACGTTCATACAATAAGCAGACTTCTATTGTGGAGCTCCGCTTTTAGGCTTGGCTAAATATATATATTAAATATTCACAGCACGTGAATTGCAGTGAAATAGAGTGGGACAAATAGAATAAAACTCTTGTTCGGAGAAAGTGAAAAAGAACTGAAACTTGACCAAGATTCAGCCATTTTATCTTAAACCGATTTCGGTTCTTGGGCCTAAAACTTGTGTGGATACCAAAAAGAATTCTTGCTTTAACCGCTTATAATTTAACCGAAAAAATCTGTGGGGTCATTTTAAAGATATCTTGATTGATGCAAAGAAGGAACTTTTTCATTCATCTGTGCCTTATTTTAACTGTATTCAAACAGAAATATCTTAAAACTGGAGACACCCATGAAGCTCAATATACATTTAGAATGTTTGGCTATGAGGAAAAACCTTTTAACAGAAAAGACAAAGTGTCAAGTTTTATTTTGCCAGAGATATTGGTGAAAAATGTGAAATAAACAAAATCACCCCTTAAAAATTGATTCATTATTTACTTGAAAACACTCGTACAGATTTTTTTCTAATTTTGCCTACAGGTTTTCTCGATTGTGTAGTTTAAATCCCTAAAGGTTCGTCATAAAGTGTGTGACTAGATTTCGAGATAATCGACAATGTTTAAAATGAGAGGCCATGGGCTACCGTTGCTATAGTAATAGCTGTTATTTGGAAACCGATGAGAAAATTAACTTTGATCATAATTATGTTGAAATGATGATGTAGTAAGAAGGAGACAAAATTTTATTGACATTTTAGCATAAAATAAAGGTTAATGTTGGCAAGCAACAACTATTGAGCCTGCATTATTACTGCGGTCCACCCTTAACATGTGACTGCCATATACGGCAGCCTGCTTTGCATCTTATTCTGTGCCAGTCTTTTCAATCGCCACTTTCTTGGAAGGCTGCAAGTTGAGCAGCAGCAAAGTTTTTCTCAGGGATTTTTCGGGCGTGACAAACGAGGTCCTTCGCCTGTTACTCACTCAAAACCAACTACCCATCGGCATCGAGCAAATGATCGAGCGCCTTGGCACCATCAGCGTGGATACGCCACCATCGCGTACGCGAAGCGCTGATTCTGCCGATCCAGCAGCCAAAAGGCCTCGCGCGAGCAACGATCCTCCTCCTGCCGCTCCTAATCTTCCCGATCAGGTTGAGCAGCCCAACCAGGACGGCGATTTGACGAATGAACGGAACGATCGACGAGATCCGCCGCAGGCTGGTCCAAGTGAAGGACGTGACATCGGAGAAACCTCGTGCGAAGCACAAGATGGCGTCCACGAAAGGGGCGTTCCGCCTTCCCCCGTTCAAAATCCAGCCGCGCTAGCAGACCTCATCGCCACCATAGTCGATGAGAAACTTAAAAATTTTGCTCCAGCTAACCCATCACCCGTACCACAACAGCCTTTGCAGTCCGCTTCTCAACCTCCAGCTCGACATCAGCTATCTGACCCTGTTTTCGTCGCAAGCCTTCTTACGCAATCTGGTTCCTCGAACTACAGCCCATCTCGTTCCCACATGCAGTCATCCATCGCTGCCCACGTTCCCCAGAAGACCCAGCAAGCAATCTTACGTGGTGAGTTTGTTGAATTCGATTCTTTGCTGCCAGAAAACTCCTGCCTAAACGAAAGCGAACTCCCCGGGGTTTCTATTTCGTTCGAAGGGAAACAAGTTAACATCCCCACCCCTGCCTGCAAGAAGAAAACCCACATTGACTCCATCGATAGGTGGCTCTCGGCCTTTGCTGTTTTTTGTACAGTCTTGCTGACTTCCTTCCCTCACAGAGCTGTCGAGATGTTTGCATACCAGGAGATTATCCGATCGGCCTACCGTAAGTTCGCGGGTTTTGCGTGGCTTTCCTACGATATAGACTTTCGTAGGAAAGCTGCCTCCAATCATTCCCTTAATTGGGGGGAAAGGGATATCCAGTTGTATCTCTTGAAATTTACAGGGCAGGCAAAATCCTCTTGCACCATATGCAGTAGTGGGGATCATTTTTCTCATGGGTGTTCCCTCTCTGCCCTTAGGCCCAATTCTACCCAACGAGGAACATGCAACAATTACAACAGAGGTGCCAAATGCAGCCAGGAGCCCTGCCCCTTCAGCCACCGCTGTAGGCTCTGCAACGGAGAACACCCTGCCTATCGACACGATGACACCCCTTCAAAAACTAGAGGCCAGGGTGATAAAAAACACTCAAACCGCTAAAGCTGTCACATCATATAAGCCCCAAACTCCTGTAAACGTTTCCCTGCTACACAAACTTCTTAAGACCCACCCTGATCAAACCTTTGTAACTAGACTTTGTGATGGGCTAAGCCATGGTTTTCACTTAGGTTACAAAGGTGAACGTTTCCCCAGAGCTGCCAAGAATCTCCCATCTGCCATCCAACAACCCCAAGTTATTGAAAAAAACCTGCTCGAAGAGGTCCAGCTTGGTCGCCTGGCTGGCCCCTTTGAATCCACCCCTTTTACAAATTTTCAAATTCATCCCCTTGGCCTGGTTCCCAAAAAGGGCAGCCAAAAGTGGCGCACTATTTTCCATTTATCCTACCCCAAGGGGTCCCCGGATAGCTTAAATGCTAATATACCCATTGAAGACTACACCCTTCAGTATATTCGTATTGACGATGCCATTGCTCTGGTCCTAAAACATGGTCCTGGGTGCTTTATGACGAAAACTGACATACAGTCAGCTTTCAGAATTATCCACGTTCACCCTGAGGATTGGGAACTCCTGGGGATGTCCTGGAAGGGTCGTTATTACTTCGACAAAGCGCTCCCCTTCGGCCTAAGGAGCGCCCCCTACCTTTTTAATCAACTCTCCGATGCCCTGGAATGGTTGGTGAGAAACCACCTGAGCATCCCCTCCATCATTCACATCCTCGACGATTTTTTCATTGTTCAACCTGCCCCCTCATCTCTTTGTGCCACAGCCCTCTGCCGGGTTCTTACCCTCTTCGAGGAATTAAACATTCCCCTTGCCCCAAAGAAAACCTTTCGCCCTACCCAGGTCCTTGAATTCATGGGAATAACACTTGATTCCGTAAACATGCAAGCCCGTCTCCCGGAGGATAAGTTATGCAATGCCCGGTCCTTGCTATCCAACTGGTCTTCCAAACGGGTCTGTCGTCTTCAGGACCTGCAGTCCCTCATTGGGACTCTGCAGTTTGCCTGCCGGGTTATTTCACCGGGTCGCCCCTTCATGCAACGCATCATTCACCTTACCTGGGGTTGTGTTCGTCCCAAGCAGATTATTTTTCTCACCCAGGAGTTCAGAAAGGACATCCTCATGTGGCAATTTTTTCTTGATCACTGGAATGGGGTTAGCCTTTTTCTCCCCCCTTACACAGAATCATCCCCCCAAATCCATTTGTACACCGATGCAGCGGGTGCAGTCGGATACGGGGCCTTCTTCAACAATCAGTGGTTTCAGGGAAAATGGCTTCCCTCCCACCAGCTCAACCCCACTACAGGAATAAGTATTACCTGGCAGGAGCTTTATCCAATTTACCTTGCCTGCATGATTTGGGGGCCCTCTTGGGCTAACAGGAGAATTTGTATTTATTGTGACAACCAGGCAGTCGTCGCAGTTTTGTCTGCTAAAAGCTCCAAAATTCCCCATATCATGAACCTTGTCCGTTTGATTACCCTTCAAACTTTGAAGTTTAATTTTACCTTTACCGCAAAGCATGTCCCTGGGGTAGACAATGGCATAGCTGATAGTTTATCTCGTTTTCAGATGTCTCGGTTCCGCCTACTCGCACCAGATGCATCGCCCGTTCCTTGTCTAATCCCTCCTTTCCTGACAACAGTCTAACTATGCAGGCTGCTCACTATATTTTTCAGTCCATCGCCAGCTCTACTCGTCGAACCTATTCCTCTGGGGAGCGCCACTTTATTAGATTTTGCCTGTTTCATAAACTCATTTCACCCCAGACCCCCTTTCTCCCTACCCACGAATCGACCTTGATCCATTTTGTCACTCACTTATCCAACACCGTTTCGTATGGCACCATCAAAGTTTACCTGGCAGCAGTTAAGAATCTCCATATTGAGTTTGGCTGTCCCCTGGACTTCTCATCCATGCCCTTTTTACACAAGACCCTAAGAGGGATCAAATCATCCCTTGGTATTGCTAAACGGGCCCGGTTCCCTATCACTATTTCGATCCTCCTCCAAATTTATGCCAAACTAAAACCTTTTTAGTCGTTGGACACGGATTCTTCAATGTTGTGGGCTGCTTTTACCCTTGCATTTTTTGGTTTTTTGCGCAGTAGCGAATTTACTTGCAACGGCAAGTTTGATATCCAATCTCATCTGACAAAATCAGATGTCCGTTTTTACCCCAACATTGTCCAGCCTGTGTCCTTCGAGATTGTCATTAAGAAGTCCAAAACGGACCCTTTCCGTGAGACAGCCAAGCTCACTATTGCCAAATCAAACTCGACCGTATGTGCAGTCACCGCGTTAAGAGACTATCTTCTTCAAACTACTTCCAGTGGAGCTACCCAGCCTCTCTTTCAATTTTCGGATGGACGTCATCTTACTCGGTCTTCCCTCACAAATAACTTACGGGCTCTCCTCAAGATTTGCGGATTTGATAGTACCTGCTACGCGTCCCACAGTTTCCGCATTGGAGCAGCTACTACTGCGGGGGCTGCTGGCCTTCCAGACTGGCTCATTAAAGTTCTTGGCCGTTGGAAATCGGATGCGTATCAGTCTTACATAAGGACACCAAAAGAAACCATTTTTCAAGTCCCTCAAAATTTGGCCTCATATCTATCTTGTTAATGCCCTACAAACATTTGGATGTCTTATTGCCATGATTATCGACGACACTTCCTGGGTATTGGGAACACTATGATGTCGCTTTGTACTGTTTATTGAGAACACTATCTATGATGTCGCTTTGTACTGTTTATTGAGAACACTATCTATGATGTCGCTTTGTACTGTTTATTGAGAACACTATGATGTCTCATGGTAACAATTTGGGAACACTATGATGTCCCTTTGTACTGTTTATTGTAAACACTATGATGTCTCATGGTAACAAATTGGAAACACTATGTCCTACTATAACATTTATTATGTAATGCTATCCAAGTTTTAGATTGTTCAGTTAAGGGACCCTGGTCAACCTCCTTTGATGCCATCGACAATATCGATATTCATGGTGAAGCGAAATCTAAATTATCTACTGTAAGTTGTTCCTGAAAGTATGTTTCATCCCTTTTGCAGTTCCACAGTGATTTCGTTCATTTCAACATGCTCCGAATAAAATATAATAGCCAAACTCTCGCATATAACCAAAAACAAAGGTGTGGCTGACTAGGGCCCCTTTAAGGTTTTAAGTTAAGCGCATGCGATTATACCTGCTTATCCACTCCTTAATCCCTTTTCTCCACCAATGGTCTTTGGTTCATTGCATTTCCCCGTGGAGCAGATAAGAGCTGTTTCCATCCCTCGCGACCAGTTGGAGAAAAGGTCTTGGGGAATGGGCTTTGCACAGGGTACTTCTCGTATTACTCGGCGTTTTGGGCGGGGAATTGCTGCCTGCGGCACCCCTTCAGCCCTGTGCTGAAGCCCCGTCAGGGAGGGGGGGCTATAGGATTTGCTGGACTTGGTTAACTTGGCCCAAGGACATTATGCCGGCCATGCGTTTTCACGTGTGAACTATGCCCCCCCTTGCAGGACAGGCATGAGGCACCCCCTCGGTATGGCGCCATGTACCGAGGCCCCTCATTCGGTCGTCATCCGGTCGGTGGGTTTTATCCGAGCCTTGCTGGTATATTCCCTGCCCAACTTTGCCCACAAAAGAATATTGTGTTTTCTTTGTGTCTGCGCGCCATAACATTAATTGACATTTTAGCATAAAATAAAGGTTAATGTTGGCAAGCAACAACTATTGAGCCCGCATTATTACTGCGGTCCACCCTTAACATGTGACTTCCATATACGGCAGCCTGCTTTGCATCTTATTCTGTGCCAGTCTTTTCAATCGCCACTTTCTTGGAAGGCTGAAAGTTGAGCAGCAGCAAAGTTTTTCCCCTCCCACCCTCCCTTTTTCTCTTGTTGCTTTCCTCCCCTTATCCTTTCTAGTTTGTTCACTGCATTTTGCTCTATCCTTTGTCAGTTATTCAGAGATATTTAATAAAATTATTAAGGGCGGGGAATTGCTGCCTGCGGCACCCCTTCAGCCCTGTGCTGAAGCCCCGTCAGGGAGGGGGGGCTATAGGATTTGCTGGACTTGGTTAACTTGGCCCAAGGACATTATGCCGGCCATGCGTTTTCACGTGTGAACTGCAGGACAGGCATGAGGCACCCCCTCGGTATGGCGCCATGTACCGAGGCCCCTCATTCGGTCATCATCCGGTCGGTGGGTTTTATCCGAGCCTTGCTGGTATATTCCCTGCCCAACTTTGCCCACAAAAGAATATTGTGTTTTCTTTGTGTCTGCGCGCCATAACATTAATATTGTATGCGAGATTGTAATTTCAAAACTTCTACCCTAAGTTCGGAAAAACTGCTGCAAGCCTCCTTAAAAATAACAGAAAGTATTTTCGGTCCCCCTGATGCATGACACTGTCGAACTTTAAAATAATGCATATCACTTTCGGTAAAGGCGCTTTCAATCTTTGCGAAAAACGAAACTTTCAGGCCAGCATACTATTTTGGTCTTCTACTTAAAAGGTATTTTACCAAAATGCCGCGAAACTTACGCAACTATAAAGCCGTTATAACGTCGAACTGAAGTGAGCTAATTTGCATACAGTTTTGAAAGACATCTGGTTAAGGTTGTTCAAAGAGCGGATATCCAGTGGATAAAAGGCGATACAGCTTAAATGAAAAGGTTTAATGTATTCTGAATTAATTACACCTGCGGGTGTTCTTAGAATTAGAGTATATAATATACACTCTATCCGTCCTATCCAAAGTTCCACAAAAACTAAATCGAGAAAATAAACCGGAGAACAGCATACACAAAAAGCTCATGTTCGAAAAGCCTTAGAGGGGGTTATAATGCAACACGCGCAATGTTCAAGTTCCTTCTATTTCCGGTTTTCTGCACACTCCAATCCCCCCCCCCCCCCCCCCCCCCTTGGTTGACCTAGTCAATCAGCAACAAAAATGCAACCTATAATGCGATTTGAAAAAAGAAAGTCTAGCAGTGCTGTCAATAAGGGCCGGTAGCCGGCAAATCTTCGGCCGGCTACTTTCGTCTCACTTTACTGTTAATTTTGGTAAGAAACTTAAAATAAGGAAAAGATCCAACAAAAATAATTGTGAGACATCCGCCTCAAACGTCTGTGTCGAATTAAAGGCGCATTTCGGGAGTTTTAAACGTGTTTACTTTTGCCACGTGCGATGGAAATTGATCGAAGGGGTTGTAGAACGCCTGCGACATTTTTTAGAGTCCAGCAAGAAACCGGCTTAAAATAATGACAAGATCCAGCAAAAATGATCGTAAAACATCCGGCTCAAACGTCTGGGTCTAAGTAAAGGCACATTTCAGGAGTTTTAAACGTGTTAACCTTTCGGTGGAAGTATAAAAAGTTAAAGCAGATCGAGGTGATCGAAGGGTCGTGGAACGCCTGGAACATTTTCACAGGACTAGATCCCAGGCTTTCGCATGTCAGAAGAAAGTGCATATGAATCTGATATGGACAACTTACTTTAACTTCAGTATTGTTAGCAATTAGTGTACACCAGGTCGCCAAAGGGCAAAGTCAAAAGGATAACATGAAGTTAAAACATTGAATGTATTTTTTTGAATCAGCATTTGAAGATTAATCATTTCACTCTTTTCCAAAAGCCAGTGATTGAGATTTTGAGGAAAAGAACAGTTGTATTTTGATTGTTCTTAAGGCCCAAATACTGTCTTGAACGCGTTGAAAAAAGCATTTCAAAGCATCTACATTTCAAAATTTTCTGGGGGAGCATGCCCCCAGACCCCCCTAGGAAGCTTGTGCCTTCGGCACTACAAAAGTAGGCTGCCGCCTACTTTCCCAGTGGAGACGTCTACTTCAAAACTTATTGACAGCACTGGTCTAGCGGTTGGGCCAACACATCGACCAGAATTTCCGTATCACTGACCACCCTAATAGGTGTGGTAGTGGCTCTCTCGTCATCTGAATGGTCTTCCTCTGCTGTCACCTCGCCTGATAGCAGCTTCATGATTCTGCCTAGACGCCCCATCTGTCTCTGCGTCTTGTCCTCATGGACACTCACAATGTCTACTTGACGAATGTTCCGGCGAGATTTGGCTCTCTTATCCACTCAACAATATTCCTGCAACTCCGTCAAGTACTGTTTTCTCCATCGCTTCCAGAATTAAGCCATGACAGTCTGCAAAAACTGAGATCGCCTCGTCACATTGTCCCCTTCTGACAAATTCTTTCTGGCTGGTGTAGCTGGTGGACTATATAAGATTGTGCGACCCATGATGAGATGAGACGGGGTTAAGGGCTCATTGATTTAATCATGTATGTAAATGAGCGTAAATAATGTAAATAATGTATGTAAATGAGCGCCGTGATGGCAGCCACGTTTTGTGCTCGACGATTTTATTATTTTATTTTCGTCTTATTGCTGAGTTTTTCGAGGCCATTGGACTGGAATCAATGGAGCAATGATAGTAGCTACTCCTGCTTGGTTTCGCTTGGAAAGCCTGCTTTACAACGTAAATTTCGAAGCGTAAACTTACCACGCCATCCGATCACCATCTCCGTGAAACATGGTTTTGTATGTGTTCTACTTCCATCAAGAGATTTGACCATTTTCATGGATATTGAAATCAACCCTGGACCCACCGGTATAACTGGATCTCCAAGCATCTCAGTAAGGAATATTAACCTTCTCTCTACAAGTGTTTTGGCCTCGTGTTTTCATACTCGTGTTTCTTACTCGAAGAGCGAACTCATTAATCTACGACCTGCCTACAAACAATGTTTTTGTAAACCTATCTTAAATGATCTCAAGAACGCTGGCCTGTTCAAATATCGGGGTAAGAGAGCTGGACATTTACAGAAAAAGCTGTCTCAAGAAAGACATAAAATTTCTGTAATCATTTCCTTTCGTTCTGCTACCCGAAGATCATTAAATATTCAAGTTCACACCTCTTCGAAGGCAAGAGACTTAACGAATATGATTAAACCGCGAATTTGCTTTGATACTACCAGGTGCAGTAATGGAACTCTGAACTCAGGTTCATTTATCCTTGCTTCTTTGAATGCTCGATCTGTTAAAAACAAAGTTGAAGGAATTATCGACCATGTTCTGGATAACAAGATTGACTTTTGCTCTTTTACCGAAACTTGGCTCACAAACTTGGACTCTGTCACTATTTCTAGCTTGTCCTTTGAGGGCTATGTGTTTCAGAGTTTTCCAAGACAATCTCTTAGACGTGGTGGTGGCACAGGGATATTGCACCGCGATTCATTAAAATGCGTGTTACTTGATGGCAGAGAACTGAAATCATTTGAATATTCTGAATGGTCTGTGAAACTACAGTGTAAAACTTTGAGGGTGATAATTGTATATCGTCCCCCTTACTCGCCGCAGCATCAAGTCTCTTCCTCTGTGTTTTTTGAAGAGTTTTCCACCCTTCTGGAGAATACAGTTTTGTGTTTGGAACCTCTGCTTATTGTGGGTGACTTTAACTTCCACCTTGATGACCATCAGAATGCTGATACAAGAAGATTCTGCCACATTTTGACGACTTTTGGTCTATAGCAGCATGTTTCTGTTCCTACTCATGTGTCAGGCCATACACTTGACCTCTTGATTAGTAGATTGGTTGCCGATTTTAGTCTTGGAGTTCCAATGGCCACGTGTCTTATTTCGGATCACTATTCAGTTATTACCCACATTGGTTTTCCAAAACCTGCTTTAACATCTAAGCACCTGTCCTATCGGAAGCTAAAAGATATAAACATCACTGATTTTCAATCTGATCTAATTTCATCATTGAAACTGCCACTTGCTTCGGATGACCTGAATGAACTAGTATATGAATTCAGCAACGCTCTCATAACTACACTTGATCTTCATGCTCCTATGGTATCCAAGGAAATTGTTGCTCGACCAAAAGTTCCCTGGTTTACTAATGAACTTAGAAATCTCAAAAGGAGACGCAGAAGATTGGAAAGAGCAATGAGAGAATCTGGCCTAAAATCCGACAAACAAGCTTTTCGTCTAATCTGTCAGGAGTATTCTTCTCTTCTCAAGGTCTCTCGGTCTGCATATTATTCTGGCCGTGTTTCTGATTGCGCTGGTGATACACGAAAATTGTTTCAAATCGTCAAATCACTGTGTAAAAAAAGCTGTGGAAACACCCTTCCTGAGTTTACTAATCCTGTCTGTTTGGCAAATGAGTTCGGTGAATTTTTTATCAAGAAAATTGATTTAATTTTGGAGAACATTGATGCTATCAATGTGGAGCCTCCTCTCCTGGACTGTCACTGCGGTGATGTGAAATTAAGCCAATTTTCTGAATTGTCTGAAAACAAGGTACGTCAGTTAATTGAAACTTCTTCGAACGCTACATGTTTACTGGATCCTTTACCAACATGGCTATTCAAACTTTGCATTGATGCTCTGGCTTCTAAAGTCACTGATCTTGTAAATCATTCATTGACCAAAGGCTATGTACCTGATCAGTGGAAAACTGCACTAGTTACTCCTTTACAAAAGAAGGTTGGAAGCGATACTGATTTCAAGAACTATAGACCAGTTAGTAACCTTCCATTTATTTCGAAAATTGTTGAAAAAGCTGTTGTCGATCAACTTCTACGTCATTGCGAAGAAAATGCTCTACTACCGGATTGTCAGTCAGCCTATCGTCGTTTTTCGTCCACTGAGACTGACCGTCTTAAAGTCCAGAATGACATTTTGCTTAATATGGATAAGCAAGAAGTTACTCTTTTGGTTCTCTTGGACCTTAGTGCAGCATTTGATACAGTTGACCACTCTTTACTGTTGAATACTTTGGAACGCGACTTTGGTGTAACGGACACTGCTCTTCTATGGTTTCAGTCTTACTTATCGGAAAGGAAGCAATGCATTGTTATAGAGAACAATCTCTCTGATGAATTCAACTTGTCTCGTGGAATACCTCAGGGAAGCTGTCTGTGCCCAGTCCTTTTTCTTCTCTATGGATCTAAATTGTTTGAAGTCATAAGAAAACACTTTCCATCTGCACATGCCTTTGCAGACGATACCCAGATTTATTTTTCTTTTAAACCGGAATCACAGCTGGCTCAGGATAATGCAGTTAGTACGATTGAAAAGTGTGTCGCTGATATTCGTGCCTGGATGGTCTCTTATCGTCTTATGATAAATGACTCTAAAACTGAATTTCTGATTATCGGCTCTCGTGGTCAGCTGTCCAAAATAAACATCAATTCTATAATGGTTGGGGACTCCATCATTGAACCTGTAAAGAGTACTAGAAATCTGGAATCTTGGTTTGATGAGCACATGGCGATGGACATTCACATGGGACACATTTGTAACAAAGCCTTTAAGGGTCTTTACAACATTAGACAAATAAGAAAATTTCTTTCCACTGAGGCCACCAAAATATTAATTCATGCTTTTGTGACATCTCACTTGGATTATTGCAACTCTCTCCTTTCTGGACTTCCAAAATATCAACTGGATCGGCTCCAAAAAGTCCTCAATGCTGCAGCTAGAGTCGTCTGTCTAGTACCCAAATTTAGTCACATTTCACCTTATCTTAAAGATCTTCACTGGTTACCCGTAGAGTTTCGGATCGAAATCAAAATATTACTACTTGTTTTCAAAGCGTTAAATGGTATCGCTCCATGTTATATCTGTGATCTCATCAGGGAAAAGGCATCAATCAGAAGCTCTTTGAGATCTAATGACCTCACTTTGTTAGAGGTGCCTCGAACCAAATGTAAGACTTTTGGTGATCGAGCATTCGCTTTTGCTGGTCCATCCAAGTGGAATAAGCTTCCTCTGGCAATTAGGACTGCCAAGAACTTAAACACTTTCACGAAACACTTGAAGACATTTTTGTTTAAAAAAGCATATGACATCTGATTATTCTTTACTTTGTTTATTTTATTTCTTACTTTTTGTTTGATTGATTATTCTTAAATTTTATATTTTATTGATTTTGACTAAATTTTTCGTTTTTATATTGTAAGCGCTTTTGAATGTTATATAAAAAGCGCTATATAAATTGATTATTATTATTATATCATACACATACGTTAAAGGCCTCAAGTTAAGTACCCCTTAGGAATCCAATACCTTGAGCGTAGTTCAGTCAAAGTCTCTCTCTCTCTTATAGGATATAGGTGCGTTCTGAATGCGACCTCAACGAAGAACAATGACAATGGTTTCTTGGTTTGCTCATAACCCTTGTCCTGAATGACTTCTCTCTGTACTTCTCTGTGCCAGTGGTCTCTCGCAACATCCAACTCATGAGGTTGAATTTCTCTAAGACTGAGTTCAGAAGCAGCTTTTCTCTTCTTTACATTATTCACAAATCTGATTACAAGAGCTGTAAAGCGAATCAGCCTCTGCACATCACTGTGTGCCTCACATGATATTACGGCATTCAAACGTACGACTGGACCGTCCTTCGAGCCGACAAGTAAGTGTACATGAGTAGAAGGTGCTTCCTCACCAACGCCATTGGACAGATCCCTCTTGATCTCTGATATTGCTACAGTAGAGCGGTCAAGATCTGCACTAGCAGTCTTCGGTAGTCTCGGTCAATAAACTTCCTCTTGTAAAAACTCAGGGCCTTCAACCATAACACATTGCTGATTAGATCTGAAGCAAGTGAGCTTTGTGGGCAAGGCTCACAAGGAGGCAATATCAGCTGGGTTAAGCTGACTTGGACAGTAATTCCAACATTCTGGGCGCACCAGACGACGAATTACAATGACTCGGTTCTCGACATACTGCTTGAATTCCTTTGTCGCTCCCCAGATCCACCAGAGGGCAATTTGTGAATCAGTCCAGCAAAACACTCTATTGATCTGTAAAACCCCAGATAACGCTGCTGAGACACTATGCACGAGACGAGCTAAGACAGCGGCTCCTGTAAGTTCCAAACGAGGAATAGTCTCACCAGCAACTATTGCAACACATGTCTCCGACGAAACTATCTGAGTGATTACATTCCCTGACTCTGTCCTAGCTCGCAGATAAACCACAACCCCGTAAGCTTTCTCAGATGCATAAAAAAATCCGTGTTACTGAATGTCACGTATGTCTGCAGAAGAGCATCCCTTGAAGTAATGTCCGTCTAAAGAAATGATGTTAACTCTCTCTACGTCAGTTACCAGTCAAATCCATCGTTCGTTAAGTTCATCATCCAAAGGGGCATCCCAATCATGCTATCGACTTACACAAACACTGAAAAATAATCTTCAGCAATAAAGCAATTGGGCTCAACAAACCCAAAGGATCATACTGCTTCGCAGAAAGACTGAGAACCACTCGCTTGGTGACAGGTTCAATTTTTGCTGGATCTTGCAAACTGTCAAACAAAAACACTAAGACATCATCCTCCACATTCCAACTAATGCCTAGCACCTTGTGGTTCCATGGACTCTTGAGCTAATTCTGTAGGGATACGTGAGCTGGAATATGTTGGATCTTCTTCTTGGATGCTGCTAGTTGCATCTGCTGTAGTCTTGACCACGTCGCCCTCAGCTTTATCAATCTACGCCTGTACGATTGGTGAACTTGACACGTATTTCTGCATGTTGAAGCTTCCCGCCATAAAGCATGACTTAACATTCTTGTGCAATTTGTGTGTAGAAAGACCGTCGTCACCTCCTCCCACAGAATCATCAAGATACAAACTGTCCAGAATCTTGCGTGCTAACTCCTCATCAACTGCGGGATTGCTCAAGTGAAAGTGAATAGTCCCGTTCAAGAGAAAGAGGCTTGGCGACACACCAAAAACCACCCTAATGAATGTGAATACAACATCCCTAGGCTATTCTGCTGCTATATTTTATTGGTAGATTAACTTTTATTGTTATTTTGTATATTTTAGTATAGTTTTATTTATTATTATTTTAGAGTTGGCGTGATGTCCCACGACTTTGCCGACGTAACAACATTTAGATTTAGATTTAGATTTAGATATATCAGAAATCGGAGATAATCACGGTGTTCTTGATTAACTGAAATATTGAGAAATGCCTTCTCAATGTCTGCTGTCAGAGCAACTGGGTATGCCCTGAATGGAAGTAAAATACCCAGAACGAGAGGAGTCATCGAAAGGCCCGAATACAAACAATCATTCTAACTGGGCTGAGATTTCTCAGCTCGAGCACTGGCGTCATACACAACACGCAACTTAGTTGTGTGCTTATCAGTGCGAATAACCTCATGATGAGGCAGGTAATGAGCTCTTCCAGGTTCCGCAGGCTTCCTTATGTCTACAGGTTCAATCACCCTCTTGTGCAACTGATCTTGAATTACTTCGTCATATTGTTTCAAGACACTTGGCTTAGACTTCAGTCTCGACAACGGGGAAATGAGTCTACGCTTACTGTGATGATAATTGTCTGGAAGTAACAGGTGATCCTCCTTAACTTGCAGTTTCACTTGTTATCTGCCTTCAGTAAAGTCAATTTCGTGTTCTAGATTATCATAAAGAGTGTTTTTCTTGTATAGGATGCCAATTGATTCACATTCCTAAAACTTCCTTAGGTCAGCCGACAAATCAGTGTCAGAGCAATCATCAGTTGCTATCTTGAGAACATGAGTGGCAATCAAACTTGTATTGAAGTCACTAAGATCACTTACCGCTCCACAAACAGGTCCTGACAGAACATAACCCAGCTTGGTTGCCATGGCGACTGGTTCAGAGGGTCCTCCCTTAATCATATCCCCCTCGACCAGAGTCCAATAACAATCCGCTACTGGAAGCATGTTCACTGTCAGGGGGTCTGATCCATATGAAGCATCAGCCATCTGCAGACCGTGCAAATGAGGGAATAAATCCTGAGCAATCTTAGTAGGTTGATTTGTAATGGGCCCACAGATAACAGGTACTGCGTAAGCTTGGATGTAAACAACCATTCCATCCAAGGTCCTGATCCCAACCTGCACCATGTTACACACACGCAATCTTGCATCTGAATGGTCAAATGCCTTGATTAGTAATGAATCCTTGCCAACCACTGGCAATTTCAAGGCATCACAAAGGTTCTCAGTAATATACGAGCGTTGGCTACCAGAATCAAATACCAGCCGTACTTGATGTGAGGGGATTTCCTCATCAGGTTGCACAACACAGGCTTGAGCTGTGTGCAAGAGTGTGGCACCCTTAGATTGACTGTAGCCTATATTAACTAAAGTACCAGTGCTTGAAGTGTGAGTGACAGATGATTCGTCTGACTGAGAACCAGTTGAAACCTTGCCTTTGTATGCTGCACTTGCAGATTCTGCATCACAAATTGATGTGTGGTGTGATCCGTTACATTTAAAGCAATGCATTCCGCTAAGGCAGTTCCTACACAGGTGTTGAGAACGCAAGCATAGGAAACATCGTCCCTTTTCCTCCAGTATTTTTCTTCTGCTCTCTAGATTCGTAACATTACACTTTAAATACGAGAACATGCTGGTGAGGTATCGTAGGAACTTCACTGTTCCTTCAAAAGTAATTCCTTGTGAATTTCTTTCATGATATCTGTCAACACCCATGTATCAGAGCCCAAGTCGCGGGTGACCAGTACACGGAAATTCTTTGGCAACTTTTGCATGAGCACTGGAGTTAGAAAACATCCATACATATTAGCTGATATTTTGAGACCTTGTAATGCCTGGATGTGAGATTCCACCTTGTCGTAAAGCTGACGTAGTTGCGTCGTGTTACCCGATGATGTCACCTTCGGAAGTTTTGTCAGTACATCAGACTTGTAACAATAACCTGTCGGTTTCCGTACCTGTCCTTCAACAGCTCAATAGCTCTTGCATATAGTCATCATTGGTTAACTGAAGACCAGAGATTGAATTGGCCAATGGGCCTTCCAACAACGACTTCAATTAGTTAAATTTGTCCACTTCACTCAAACTAGCGTTTTTATGGACAGCGGCTTCAAATGAATCTCAAAAGGATGACCACTTAATGGGGTTTCTAGCAAACTTCTTCAACTCTAACTTGGGCAACTTCACAGAGGTACTAGAATTGTGCTTGTTGGAGTGACTTGGCGATCCACTCGGCAAATTCAACTCTGCTGGACTTAAAGTTGTACGATATCTGTAATGCATCCCTGAACCTTTGATGCGTAGTCGGAGGATTAACATATCGCCTTGCCGATTTCCTCTTCGGCTTCAACTAAGTCCACGATCCCTGAGTTCAGATCCTGTAACTTCTCGTTCAGTGTCAATTTCCAAGTCTTTAGCTGGTTCTCATGACTCTTAATCAAGTCCTCCTTGAGAAAGTCAACCACATTATTCATGAGTTTATTCAAACAGGCTCTGCGCCCTCCTCGAATTCTGATCTTCTTCTTTAAGTCCGCAATGTTGTCTCCACTTGAACTCGAAGCGGTTCCCCACACTTGAATATCGCCGTTCTCTGTTCCCGGGTCGCGGCACCAATAATTGAAAAGGTTAAATGTATTCTGAATAAATTATACCCGTGGGTGGTCTAGAATTAGAGTAAATACACTCTATCGTCCTATCCAAAGTTCCACAAAAACTCAATCGAGAAAATAAACCGGAAAACAGCATACACAAAAGCACATGTTCGAAAAACCCTAGAGGGAGGGTTCATTATTACTCAACAAGCGCTATGTTCAAGTTCCTTCTATTATAGATTTTATCCGCTGGATAGCGAACTATCCGCTGATAAAATAATCTGCTCTTTAAACAACCGGGGCCTAATGCCAGTTTCTGATGCTTGTATATTTCAGATATTTTTGTATTTCGATTTTATACTAAAGTAAAAGTGTATGATTGAAACCTTGTTAAGAGCGTTAACTCAAGCCGAGATAAAACTGTTACCGTATTGTGCATCGTAACCTATTCCCGGCTTGCGTCGATGTTCAGTGAATCTCCTCGGAAGACTGAAAGAACTGATGAATCCTTTGAACTTGAGTCGTATGACACGAAGTCTGCTAATGAGCGATCGATATCAGTGCTTGTTTTTTCTGATTTAGCACGACAGCATGACTCTTCTTTATCGAAGGTGGATAGTTTGAAAACATAACCTCCCAACAACGGCTAGTTGAACACGAAATCCAAAAATCTAATTGCGGGAAACTGAAATTCACAGAAACAGCTTGTCAAACACCAAAAGACAAACATGACCCTTTGAAACTCAAGAGAGAACAACGTGGCTCTTTGCACGAGTCAGAAGTCCATAGAGTTTCCCGGCCAAGGCCTATCCGAGAAAGGAGACGTCAGAACTACATAAAGTTTCCTGGCCGAGCGATGCCCCTGCAAAATTCTTGCGTGGAGGACATTTTGGTGTCCTGACAGGAATGTCTGGAATGTCAAAACATGCTAGCTTTTTCACGCAGCATTGCCAACAAAAAAAGCACAGGCATACCAAGACATGATTGAAACTGTGTTCTCCTTCGTCCAACGCAATAACTAACACTTATGATCCCCACTCCTCGATCCCCGATCTCGGTATCCCAGGAAACCCAGAAAGTTATACCATCTGACACGATGTTAAGATATGAAAACATATCAAACGTGATCGGTATATAAACGTGTAACGTTGTAAAGTGAAACGAAGTGCAAAGAAGTGCATTCACGACTTGTTTCACCTTCCTTATCATAGTGTTAATTTGTATAAACTCCATATGTGGTCTACCCTGCAGTCGGAAAAAAAATGCGTTGTTAGACAAGTTGTTGTTTGCAGAGGACAGTCATCCTCATTGACCCAAATTGCTTACAGAGGCTTGTTTGCTTTGTATTATTTTGTTAGCAGTCCCCAGAAACAATGGTTATCTAGTAAATGGCTTTGAAAACAGTAAAGTTCATCAGTTAACCAGGATGTCAGTAAGCTGTGCTTGGATACATGTACGAGCTAACAAGTCACAGACTTTTTATATTATTCCATTCACCTGTACAGCAATTTCTAAAACAAAATTCTATGTTAGAGCAAAGGGACTCTTCACTAAGCCATATGTTACACAGAAATGAATACAAACTTTGAAGGTGCTTGAATTTGAAAAAAAATAAAAATAAAAATGATGGATTAACAAAAGCACGCAAGGTCATTAATTGCGATCAATTTTATTTGTTAGAGCCATTTCTCACATAAAATCCTCAGTGCTGGGCTGGCTTGCCTGGAAAAAAGCACTAAGTGACTTCTGATAAATTGCTAGATTCTCCTTCCAAATTGGCTTGTATTCATTTGTGAAGCAAAAGAAGAATTACTCCACCCATCCCTTCAATTGTAATTCAGGGTTGAAATTCACCTCAGCAAACTGAGCCATCCTTGTTAAACAGGCCTGCTCAGCTAATGTACTCGACCCCAGAGCGTGATAAAGTTATTTGATTCATCGTTCAAGAATGGCTGAATTTCACGATGAGGAACAAGTTAAAATATACATGTATCTTAAGTGTTTTTTGATTATCAAGAAATGAAGAAAGAGATTGTTAGAACACGTATTCAATAATTTTAAATACTTTGCAAAGTTGATGGTGCTGTTGACTGTGTCATTTTCACTTTGTGTCATTTTCATTTCACTAAAAAGTAAACATTTACACAAAACGCCTCGGTATAAACTGAATCCCATATGATAAATTAAAACGATTATACAATAGAAGCATTCTGCATGTAATTTTCATATTTTATGTTCTCGTGCATGTTAATTGTACTTTTTTCCTGTACTTGTCTAATTTGTAGATAAAAGGGGAACTAAACTAAACAAAAGGGAACGCTTGTGTGTTCAATCCCACCATTTATTTCAAAAATCACTAATATTAAGCTGATTGATGTAATATATCAAGCACGAGAAGGTGTGTTTCATCAGATATACAAACACTGAGAAGTAGGTTGAAAAGATGAGGCGAGGTGTTTGGATAACTGATGAAACACACTTTCCGAGTGTTTGATATGGCTTCTGATATGATCAATAATTCTTGGAGAAATTCAAGGCTAAAGTTGGCAAAAGTATATCGTAATTAGGAACACATATCCAAACCATGGTCATGGTAGTGATTTTCATTGTTTTCTCTTGATGAATTATTAATGAGTTTGAGAAAACTACATGTACATCAAACATCACAAAGGTGATACATTTGTTACTAACCAACATGGGAAAAATTTCATCTGCAAGTCAACTATTGAAGATTTCATATCTGTTACGTTCATTCTTGGCCCACCAAGCCATACTGTTAATACTAGTAATAATCAAAGATTAGAGAGTGCCTTTGATGATCTTAATCCCAGGCTCTCTCTCCTTTGCCAAGTTGGTGATGATGTCATCTGCCCCTGCAAATTATGCGGGAGATGCCAGACACATGTCCAATTAAGATCCATCCATTCGTTGATTGCCCCATACACTCTCGACTCCAATCTCTATTAGCAGTGCATTCTTTCTACGTCGAACGCAAAAATTATATTTCATGAGCAGATTTCCTTTCTGGAGCTAAGAAAGGATTTCATTTGAGTATTGTAAAACCAAAACCAGACTAATTACTTTGGTGAATCATAAGAACTGTAAACACTACAAAGAACAAATCAGAATTCGAAGCAAATACATCTAGCCAACTTCTCGCTGGGTGAGATAGTGGCATGAATTTTGCTAACCACTTACATTTTCAAAGCTATGTAAACCAAAACCAAATCAATTACCAAATTATTTTTGACAGTCAACTGACAACTGGTCTATTTGTTTGGTTTGATTAACTCAGAAAACACTGCAACACTTCACTTTCACACTGGAACTATGTTAAGCACAATTAACAATAATATTGCTTAAGCGTTTACATTTAAGCTGTAACTTCAATATCTGCTGTGGTCTTTTCTCAATTATGCTCTCTGCACTTTCTGTACAGCACTATAAAAAATCGAAATATTCTAAGTCGTGGTTTTCATTATTTAATTTTTTAAATTAGTTTCAGTTGCTTCAAGAACAAGGATTAACGTTCGTTTGAAACAGTTACAGATGGAAAAAAAATCAGGTACAGAGCTGAAGAAATACCTTACGTTAGATGACAAAGGACATGTAACCTTGGATATGAGAAAACAACAGCTCATAAAAGTTCCCCAAGGACTTGCTGATCTGACCAACCTGGAGAAACTCTATCTGCATAAAAATACCATTAAAAGATTACCAACAGGTGTCAACAAGCTCAAAAATCTCAAAGTGCTGCTCTTGGATAAGAACAGGTTGACTGACCTGCCTGATAGCATTGGTGACCTGAAGGAGCTCAGAGAGCTGAGTGTGTCTAGCAACAAGCTGTCCATTTTACCTACAAGTATACAGCACTTGACAAAGCTTGTAAAACTGAACTTGGGTGATAACGAATTAACATACTTGCCAGATAGCATTGGTGACCTGAAGGAGCTGAGAGAGCTGAATGTGTCAGAGAACCAGCTGTTCAATTTACCTACCAATATACACCAACTGACAAGGCTTGAAAAGCTGGACTTGCGTGGAAACAATTTAACATGCTTGCCTGATAGCATTAATGACCTGAAGGAACTGAGAGAGCTGATTGTGTCAGGCAACCAGCTGTCCAATTTACCTACCAGTATACAACAACTGACAAAGCTTGAAAAACTGGACTTGAGTGGAAACAAATTATCATGCTTGCCTGATAGCATTGGTGACCTGAAAGAGCTCAGAGAGCTGAGTGTGTCTAGCAACACGCTATCCATTTTACCTACAAGTATAAAGCACTTGGCAAAGCTTGTAAAACTGGACTTGAGTGATAACGAATTAACATGCTTGCCTGATAGCATTGGTGACCTGAAGGAGCTGAGAGAGCTGAATGTGTCAGGGAACCAGTTGCCCATATTACCTTCCAGTATACAACAACTGACAAAGCTTGAAAAGCTGGACTTGCATGGAAACAAATTAACATGCTTACCTGATAGCATTGGTGACTTGAAGGAGCTGAAAGATCTTTGTGTAGGGGTGAACCAGCTGTCCAATTTACCTACCAGTATACAACAACTGACAAAGCTTGAAAAGCTGGACTTGAGTGGAAACAAATTATCATGCTTACCTGATAGCATTGGTGACCTGAAAGAGCTCAGAGAGCTGAGTGTGTCTAGCAACAAGCTATCCATTTTACCTACAAGTATAAAGCACTTGGCAAAGCTTGTAAAACTGGACTTGAGTGATAACGAATTAACATGCTTGCCTGATAGCATTGGTGACTTGAAGGAGCTGAAAGATCTTTTTGTAGGGTGGAACCAGCTGTTCATTTTACCTACCAGTATACAACAACTGACAAAGCTTGAAAAGCTGGACTTGGGTGGAAACAAATTAACATGCTTGCCTGATAGCATTGGTGACTTGAAGGAGCTGAAAGATCTTTGTGTAGGGTTGAACCAGCTGTTCATTTTACCTACCAGTATACAACAACTGACAAAGCTTGAAAAGCTGGACTTGGGTGGAAACAAATTAACATGCTTGCCTGATAGCATTGGTGACCTGAAGGAGCTGAGAGAGCTGGATGTGTCACTCAACCAGTTGTCCAATTTACCTACCAGTATACAACAACCGACAAAGCTTGAAAAGCTGGACTTGGGTGGAAACGAATTAACATGCTTGCCTGATAGCATTTGTGACCTGAAGGAGCTGAGAGAGCTTTATGTGCAGTGGAACCAGCTGTCGAATTTACCTACCAGTATACAACCACTGACAAAGCTTGAAAAGCTGGACTTGGGTGGAAACAAATTAACATGCTTGTCTGATAGCATTGGTGACCTAAAGGAGCTAAGAGAGCTTTGTGTGCAGTGGAACAAGCTGTCCAATTTACCTACCAGTATACAACAACTGACAAAGCTTGAAAAGCTGGACTTTCTTGGAAACAAATTAACATGCTTGCCTAATAGCATTGGTGACCTGAAGGAGCTGAAAGAGCTGGATGTGTCATATAACCAGCTGTCCAATTTACCTACAAGTATAGAACAACTCACAAAGCTTGAAAAGCTGTACTTATATGCAAACGAATTAACATGCTTGCCCGATGGCATTGGTGACCTGAAGGAGCTCAGAGAGCTGAGCGTGCCTAGCAACAAGCTGTCCATGTTACCTACAAGTATACAGCACTTGACAAAGCTTGTAAAACTGAACTTGGGTGATAATGAATTAACATACTTGCCAGAAAGCATTGGTGACCTGAAGGAGCTTAGAGAGCTGGATGTGTTAGGGAACCAATGTTCCAATTTTTCTACAACAACTATACAACAACTGACAAAGCTTGAAAAGCTGGACTTGAGCAGAAACAGAATACAATACTTGCCTGAAGGCATTGGTGACTTGAAGGAGCTGAGAAAGCTCTGTGTGAGGTGGAACCGACTGTCCAATTTACCTACCAGTATACAACAACTGACAAAGCTTGAAAAGCTTGACTTGCGTGGAAACAAATCAACATGCTTGCCTAATAGCATTGGTAACCTGAAGGAGCTGAAAGAGCTGAATGTGTCAGGAAGCCAGCTGTTCACTTTACCTTCCAGTATAGGACAACTGACAAAGCTTGAAAAGCTGGACTTGCGTGAAAACAATTTAACATGCTTGCCTGATGGCATTGGTGACCTGAAGAAGCTAAGAGAGCTGAATGTGTCAGGGAACCAGCTGTTCATTTTACCTTCCAGTATAGGACAACTGACAAAGCTTGAGAAGCAGGACTTGCGTGGAAACAAATTAACATGCTTGCCTGATAGCATTGGTAACCTGAAGGACCTGAGAGAGCTGAATGTGTCAGGAAGCCAACTGTTCATTCTACCTTCCAGTATAGGACAACTGACAAAGCTTGAAAAGCTGGACTTGCATGGAAACAATTTAACATGCTTGCCTGATAGCATTGGTGACCTGAAGGAGCTGAGAAAGCTGATTGTGTCCAGAAACCAGTTGTCCATTTTACCTTCCAGTATACCACAACTGACAAAGCTTGTAGAACTGGACTTGAGTGATAACGAATTAACATGCTTGCCTGATAGCATTGGTGACCTGAAGGAGCTGGAAAAGGTATATGTAATAGGGAACGTTTTGACTTTTCACTCATTAGGAAGTCTTTTGGAGTTAAAGTTCAAGAAATCAAACATTGACATAGATATTTCAGGTGAGCATAAAGTAAATTTATTTTCATATTTTTTTTATTAAATTATGGACACACACAATCTTTATTACATTAACTGCATGCATGCTGACTGAACTATTACTTTTTCCGTGAAAAAAAAAAATGCTGTATAACATGGCATGGCAGAATATGCTTTTCAGGAAAAGAACTACTGAAAAGAGTAAAGTTTGAGTGAGTAATGAGCCAAATCGTTCCGTAGTAGAAATAACTATGGTGAATAGTGAATTTATAAATTTGCCCTACCGATGTATATATGTGTGTATATTAATAGGGCTTTGTGACCATAGTCTTAAGTGATAGCCTCTATCGCTAACAACAACACAGCTTTTTCTAGGGATTACATATTAAGGAAAAACGAAAATGGAGGAATTATGTCTTTGAAGGGCCTATTTAGGAGGATGAGTGGGTGACTTGTATAGTGAAATTTCTCGGTGCAAAGCTACAACAAGTAGGTGCCGCATTTATTTTTTATTAAATATTTCTTCAGGAAATCTGGTTTAGCATAGCTAGTTTAAACAGAGTCCTGGTTAAATAGGAAATAAACAAATAACAGAAAATCAATACAAAATAGCACACTAATAATATACATAGAGACACACCATTATTAATGGGATTCCGTACAGAAGCGCTTGAAGTGGTGTTTCGCCAGGGATTTGAACTTACTGAAGTCAGTTGCTGATCTAATATTACGCGGCAAAGAATTGTAAGCACGCGCACCATTAATCCTGAAGCTTCCCTGGCACTTGGTTGTTTTAGCTTGGGGCAGTCGTAACTGGTCATGATGCCTGGTGTAATAGGCATGGATTTGGTGAGCATGCTTAAATTGCGTCAGCAGGTATGCAGGCGCCATTCCATGGATACATTTATAGACGAGAACACATTTAAGGTAGTCTCGGTGTGCTTGCAGATTGGACCAACTGAATACGGTGAGCAGTTCATCGGACCCAACAGAACGGCCCTCGATTATACATGCAGCACGGCGATTAAGCTTATCTAAGTATGATTTACTACCCAGGCCACAGCTATCCCAGGCGACCGCGCAATAGTCTAACAAGGGCAGCACCATCGTGTTATATAATGTAAGATATGAGGATTTTGGTAATACCTTTCGAGCGCGGTGCAATATGGCTAATCTAGAAGAGATCTTTTTCCCCATAGAGCTGATATGCTCTTTCCAAGACAACGTTTGATCCATAATACCATAAGGTATTTAAAAGTATCCACCCTTTCTAAACTGGTGTTGTCTGCCGTGACCGAGAAACTGTCAACTGTGTTAAGCCGCTGGTGAGTGCCTATTAGCATCATTTTAGTTTTAGAAACATTAAGCATCAAGACATACTCGCAACGCCATTAAGAAATTTGAAAATGTAAACATTGTTAAAATATTAATTATATTCATTTTCGACGGTTCATTGAAGTTGTAAGTGGGCTGTTAAATTGAAAAAAGAGGGGTATAGTCGCACTACAAACCCAATAGACCCACACGGCGTGACAACCTGGTTTCTGTAGCATGGAAAATAAGCAACTAGGAATATTGATGCCTGGATGGGATGTTCGCCCATCAAAGGATCACCCCCAGCAGAATGTGTCCGGTACCCATTTATACACCTGGGTAAAAAGAGAAAATGAAATATAGTACACTTTAAAACGTAATTTTACATTGCATTTGTCCCTGCTTCTCTTATCATTTGTAAAAAGAGACAGTGTGGAGCAAAGTTTCTTGTCTTCAATCGATAAATCGATAAAATTTGGTAAATCTGATTTGATTAATATCGATTGTATAAATCAATCGATTTATCTTGGTTTTTACCGATTTTATCGATTTATATTGGAAGATGTTTTGTGCCATTGACATCAGCTCATCATTGGAATTTGTGCAAGAAATGACAATTGACTTCATGCAAATAGTACGTTTTTTGATCAACTGGTTGAAAATATCATGAGTGTTCATTTTCTGATGATGGCTGGATAACAGCCAGACTTGTACGCTCCTGATTTCTTCCGGTTTCTGTCGTTTTCAAACCATACTGCAACCGCAGTGCAACGAAACTGATTTTGTGTGTTACTAATGCGCCAAGTAATTATAATGTGTGCACTGTTTAGCCTTCTCATCATTCGAAGAAGAAAACAAGGAAAGCATTAGTCTCTTGCTTCTTGATGATATGCTGCTTCCGCGCTATTCATCAGCAAATTTATAAATTGGGGAAAGTCGTCGCTTAAGTGCATGGTTTTTTCACTTCTCATTACAAAGGGAAATTACAGTCGAACCTCCTCTAACGGCCACCTCTCTACAACGGCCACTTTTTTTTGTCCCGGCTGACAGTCCATACATTAGCTCTTGTTTAAACCTCTCTACAACAGCAATGGCCACTAAAGCGCGTCCCCAACTGCCAAAATAACCTCTCGACAACGGCCAGTTTTTCCAGCGACTGACGAAAACGTCGAGAATGGTCACGAAATTCGACTTGTACTTTTTTGTATACGTGAGAACTTTTTCTAAGAACATACTTAGAACATAGCTCAGGCTGAGAGTCAGTTAAGAACATTTTTATTTTGCTCATGCGTTTTTAGACTACGAGTAGAAGTTGCTAATTTTGGCGACTTTTATCCGGTGAATTCAAGCGCCCGAGAGAAAGTCACCTTCCGCGAGGAAACGCATCGAGAGGGAAATAAAAATGGACAAAATTATCAACTAAATTCGCAGTCTAATTTGTTTGTTTGTTTGTTGTTTTTTTTTTTTTTCGTTTTTTTTTTTATTTACGACTGAGTTGGTTGGAGAGACATCTTGTTCGCGGTAACAGCGCAAGTCGCACAAGAATTTGACAAGCAACTTGATACCATTGTATCCATTTTTTAAAATGATATACGGATTGTGATTGTGTTCTATTTACGGTATATGCTGCAGTAAACAAAAATTGTCTAAAATACTAATAGCGAATGTTGCGAAACTTGCTCGTTTCGTCTAGTTGACATTTTGTTTCAAAAAATTATTTACGTTTTATTGTGTATTTTATCTATATATATCTATATATAAACAAAGAAACAATAAAATGATTGCTTCACTCAGTCGCAGGAGTGTTCGATGCAAAAACATGCAGAGCGAAATATAAATTTAAGATAGAAAATGTACCACAGTTACTCGAGTTTCACGCACTAAGCGATCATCAGACTGTACCGTTGGAGTTAGTAGAGTTATAATTCAAGGAGGGCGGTTGGAGCGATCTTGCTTCTGATTGGCTGCGTAGAATTTATTTTCATGCCTGCATTTTGTAATTAACTCAGATCGTTTATTGATCAAATGGTCCATTATCAAACGAGCAAATCCATATCACGGACATCCCTCGCGCTGCAATTTGTGCTTATCTGAGAAGCTCTGCATGCTATCTGCTGACAAATCAACCCTCCTCAATAAACGATCTGAGTTAATAAATTCTACGCAGCCAATCAGAAGCAAGATCGCTCCAACCGCCCTCCTTAAATTATAACTCTACAAACTCCAACGGTACAGTCTGATGATCGCTTAGTGCGTGAAACTCGAGTAACTGTGTTACATTTTCTATCTTAAATTTATATCTATATATAAATATTATTTAACACTGGATTACCATTATAGGCTACAGTAAGCATGAACTTGCCACGATAAACATGTTATACTTCCCGAAAAAAAGGTGTCATATTACACCCCCACCTCCCCATAACGGCCACCTCTCCACAACAGCCATTTTCTTATGTCCCCAAGGTGGCCGTCGTGGAGAGGTTCAACTGTATTTAATTAGGTTTAGGACACTGGGAAATCAAACGCAGAAAAAACCCTCTTTTTCTTCAATGTTAAGGGTCTGAGCTTTACGTTTGATGTCAAATAACAACATTGTTGGACTTCCGTTATAAATCGATAAAATCATGAAAAATCGATAAAAACAATTTGACACACCTAATAGATTGATCGATTTTTCACTGATTGCCATTAACGCTGGAGATGTCCATTATCAATCAGTAAAAATCACTTAATCGATACCGATACCGATTTTTATCGATAGGCTACGCTGGAAATCACCGACCCTCCTATCTTCCGATCGAAAGTCCAACGCGCTAACCACTGCACCACCGCGCCTCCTGTCTGTTAAAACGTCTAAATGAGCTGTACAGTGAATTTCCACTTGGAAGAATTTCTCTGGAAAATTGGACAGCAGACTGAGAAAAAAGGGAGTTGTCACTGACCATTTTTTAGACCATCTTTGCGAAGCAATGCAGCTGAGAGCATCACCAACTCTTGAATGGACTTAAGGGTAGTACGTCCTGTGATCCTGGGTTTGGAAAATCAGTTTTTCTTTTATATGGCTAGATTGGAGATAAGAATTCCATCTGACATTTGTGTAAAAAAACCCTAAATTTTGAAAAGTGCACAAGTTTCTGCGGAAAAGTATTTTTAGAGAAAGCTTTTATGCAATCAGAGGTGTCGTGATCTCATATACATGTATGCGTGGGTACCCTGGGGAATTTTTGCGGCAAACACCTTCATTGGAGAGATGTTATTTCATGTTACATACCTTTGGAAAATTCTCATGTGGACGTTGCGTTATCAATACACATGGAAAACGCCAAAGCAAAAAAAGTCATTGAACACATCAAAGGCTCCTGTGAATGTAGACTCATCAGTAATTGAAATTAAGACGGCTATACACACTTCCTTGAAAGCTAAAAGAAATTATATCTTTGCCCGATCATGTAACGAGAAATAACCATTCTTGTACTATAAAAAATAATTTTCACGTGTTTTTTCATTCAAAGTTCGTGCCGACACTTCACTAATTGAATTTAAGACACCACACTTTGTGAAAAAAGGAAAAAACCTATAACTTTGCTCAGATTCAACGAAAAATCTTCATTCTTGCAATAAAATGATAGTCAAATTATCCTCTACACACTGATTAAGATTATTCTGATCATTGAGAAAAAAAATTTTCTCTTTTTTTTTTTTTTCAGTTATTGAGTTAACGACTCCGGACTTTCTGACAAACTGAAAAAACTTATAACTTTGCTCAGATTTAACGAAAAATCTCCATTCTTACACTAAAATGATTGTCAAATTATTCTCTACAGATTGAATAAGATTATTCTGATGCGTCGCAGACTCGTACCCAGTCGCTATTTATGTGTTTTATGGGTTGAGAAGATTGGATTCGAGGATGGATTGAGGCGTGCAGGGTGTTATGGGAAGAGGCGAAGGAAAAATAGCGACTGGCAGGTTTCGATCCAATATGGCGTTCGTCCAAAGAGTGATTTCTTTTTTGTTGGCTTGTAATGCTGTGCTGCCGTAATGGCGTCTTCCTGGGAATATTCGTGGGAAGACGGAATATGAATGAGATACTAACCTTCGATCCACAATTCACTGAAAGAACTGTCCAAATCACCCACATTGTCTTCCCGCGAAAAAGCCATTACGGCAGCACCACATTACAAGCCAACAAAAAAGAAATCACTCATCGGACGAACGCTTTAGCGCGTAAATACCAAACCAGAACCCGCAGTGAATTTTGACTGTACGAAATGTCGAAAATTACTCCGTTTTCTTGAAAAAGAGCACTGCACGGTTCCTCGCACGAATGCATGGATCTGTCAAACCAGGAGCCATAATCAGGGATGGAGACCATAAGCGTGGGTTCCACGCGTCCCCATTTGTTGCACCAAAAAAATTTATTTTTAGAAAAAATTGTGCCACCCTTCACGTCATAAACCCACGCGGATACACGCAAATTTGCGTGGGGCTACTACCTAATATGGAGAATGGAAGAGAAAGTCCAGTTCGGTTTCGCCAAAATTACATAATTTTTAAATACTTTGAATGTGAAAATAACATTTTATTACCCTGTAAATGTTTAAGTTCCTTCGTCTAACCTTACGAAACTAAAGCTTTGGGGAAAACTCCAGCAAATTCTCCTGGCTGAGTAGAAAACATTAAACCTTACAGTACAAATATAAAATATTCTCTGCGTTACTGATATATACAAACTTAAATTTTATTTGACAAGTCAGTTTCAACCATTTATTTCAAATTAGGGGTAAACCCTTAAGGAGACGGGTTAAGGCCATCGCCTCAAACATTTTCTAAGCGCTTACCGGCATGAACATTCGGCTTTACAACCAAATTTTGTAAACTGTTATTTTTCGAGTGTAATAAGCCGGCCAAAGTTTAGCATAAAAAAACTTTTAATGCTGAGTGCCTGTGAAACAGGTATAATGGTTAAACGGTTAAATGGTTAGGGATTACCGATCAAAAGGTTAAAAAGAATTCAGTTTATTGGCAGAAATTGCGTAGTCAAGCTAAAAGCCGTCGAATTGAGCAGATTTCGTTCACAGATCAGTGCCAAATTTTTCAACATCGGAATTTCTCGATTACTTTTTTCTGAAAAGCTTACTGCTTCTTATGACGGCTGTTGGATTCAGTGCTGCTTTCTAGAAGTATTACACGTATAAGACTTGAATTTAATGTTCATTCGTTTATTATTTGTCGATTTTTTTGGTCATCTAAGGGACAAGAAAGCTGTAAACACGTTCTTATCTGTTTTCAAACTCTTTCTTTTTTTCAAGTTCGCAGGATAAATTTACTCAACGTCAAACTAGCAACTTTAACATCAAAATAAGCTAACAACTCGCAAAATGCCTCCAGCAGAACTTAAGAACTGACAAGGTGAAACAAAACTACTAGCGGACAAACGTCAAGTTTTCATGCATGACCGCGGGAGTGAAAACAAGTTAAAATGACAGAAGAAATTATTTACCTTATTTTGAAGTACATATCTTGACTAAAACCCAGAAACCAATCCAAATGGTCCAACTCGGTGTCGGTCACAGCCAAATGCATGCTCCACTGTTTTTCCCGCCATATAGCCAAGAAACCGGCTGCGGTTTTACGAATGTGAGAAGCAGATGGTGTAATTTTTCAGTTTTTTTTCCTGATTAAAAAGTCCATCCATGTAGCCGGTTGTTGGTTTGCTTCTTCCCTTGCATGGCCACGGAACTTGATTACAAGCATGAAAAAGCTCTTTTTCCAACATGAGAAAAAAAAAAAACAGTGAAAGCTGACATAGTTCAATATGGAGGTTGCGAAATTATAACAACTTTGCAGCGTCATGACTTTCCACAACTGTTTAGACTTTCTCCAACGACAAATAACTGAACTTTAGACATTTTTTGGGTACTATTTGAACCATATCATACTGGCAAAAGTGACACGGAAAGCATCTGAAAAAAAATTAACTAAAGATAAAAAAGTCCTTACGTGTCTGAGTACATGTCCGTAGAGTGTAAGCGTTTTGCATTCATTCAACCAGTAGCAACGCACGCAGCGCCGCCGTTTTGGCGCCTTTTTGACTTTACTGTGAGAGTCATGTGATCAATATGCCGCTTATTCCAACTTTTCCAGCCTTCTTTCAATTGTTACCTTTTCGTTGTGAGAGTCTAATTCCTTAAATGTGGGCACTGAGGAGATATTCCCTGGCAGAATTTTAAAATTTGGACGCCATTTTGAACGTGTAGAAAAAATTCAATTTCTCCACGCACAATCCTGGCCATTTACATGCGTGCGCCCAGGCGGATATGGCGCAATTTGTTCCATAAAAAGATTTTTTGGTACAACACATGGAGACAAGCCCACAAGTCAAAATGGCATCTCGTTACGGTCTCCATCCCTGATTATGGCTCCTGGTCAAACGAAATCTGCCAGTCGCTATTTTTCCTTTGCCTCTTCCCATGACACCCCGCGCGCCTCAATCCATCATCATATCTAATCTTCCTACCCCACAAAACACGTAAATAGTGACTGGATACGAGTATGGATGTGTCTTGAGAAAAATTTCGTCGGTTTTTTTTTTTTCACCATTAAATTGAGTTTACGACCCCGGACTTTCTGAAAACTGAAAGAACTTATAACTTTGCTCAGATTTAACGAAAAATCTCCATTCTTGCACTAAATGATCGTCAAATTATTCTCTACAGATTGAATAAGAATATCGTAATGCGCCGTGAACAAAACATTTTCGCGTTTTTTTCCACTAATTGAATTTAAAACTCATTCACTGAACATGCCCGCAAGTTTTAAACAACTGAACCAACCAAGTGAAACTGCACCATCGCTATGACTCGTTCATTGCGCACGTGCGCATTCACGAGTTAAGAGGAGAAGGAAACCACGACCGAAGAAAGAAAAAGAACGGGGCTTTTACCTTTGATAGAAAAACAAGAAGGATTACCCAAGAGTTCTCATCTCTCCAATAAGGGAATCCCTAGTTTCTTTGGTGGATGCCTGAGTCGAGTTTACTTCGCTCTCCCTTCCCCACTTTGCGCTACAGTTCGAATAACGAACAACTGCAAAACGATGCATTTTGCGCGAAATTCGTTAATCAGGGATGTAGTTACCTGTATGCGGTAGGTACGTGCACACCCCCCCCCCCCCCCAAATATCTAAGATTAAGACAAAAAATAAATAAAAAAGCCACAACTCCGGATGACTCGAACGAGAAGTCGTTTTCATTGGATTCGCCTCACTCAAACATTATAATTTAGCCCCCCCTGATCCCCCGATTTCTCGAATGCTTGATAACTAGAACCTCCCGCAAATTTGATCTAATTCTTCGCTTACTTGGGTGCAACTGACTCTCGAAGACTCGGACCTATGAAGGGTTAGAAATCAGTCAGATGTTGATGTCATTTAATTTTGATGCGGAGTCTCTAACTGACGCGACAAGGAATACTGGCGGAGTTCAGAAAATCTACAGTAGAATATATTGGAGATGAAATGAACAAGGAGAGCGCTGGGATTTTGGATGAACCTCCAAAACCCACAAAATCAAAATTGTGAACAGCGCCGCGTAGTTTGGTTGTTCAACACATTTTTCACATGTTAAAGATGTTCACGAACAACTCAGTCGCCTTTCAGCCTCTGCTATTTGAAAAAAGTGTAAATTCGGAAAATGAAAATAAGCCTGCGGAAACGAAGTGAGAATTACCGAAGGATGCAGAGGTAAATATAAAACGGCAGGTCTATTCCGGGGGTGAGGGGTGAGGGGTAAGGGGTGGGGGTGGGGGGTGAGTTTAACAGACGTGGATCTAGACTCTCATATATGTTGACATTTGCAACCATGTTACTCTCCAAAGTCTCACGACGTTACGGCCGTACCACGTAACTCAATTTACATACATCGTGTATGTCAATACTTTGACATTTGCAACCATGTTACTCTGCCAAAGTCCCACGAAGTTACGGCTAAATCTTCAGATGATAGGCCACCCTCTTATTTTTTCAAGTAAATAACTAGAGACCCATGCCTTAATTTTCTTGAGGGGGATACAAGTCAAGATGTAATCCATGCAGGCTATTTTCACGGTATCATATAGGTGCGAGCGAAAACTGAAAAAAAATTACAGAAAAATAGAAATGTCATCGTAATTGCATGCAGCAAAGGACGGAAATTTCCCCCTGTGCATCCTCGTTCAGTATAGTTCCGCTTATAAGCACCAACATGACTACAGTGAATGCCACCACTAACATGAGATTCGTTGGCTTGTGTACATTATTAAATGAATATTTTCGCGACACGTGAATTTCGAGATTTTGAAGTGTACATCGCAGCACTTGACTTTGGCCAATTTTCTAAAGGCTTGCACGGCAAGTCACTTAATTTAATTTTCGTGACTGAATTTTCCCGTTTTCACGAAATATGCAAAATTAGAAAGTGTCGCAAAAAATTTATGTGCTAAGTTTGTTTTTCGAAATGAATTGATAATTTTATCGTCAGCTGTAATTGTTTGTGCCACTGCAGTCCCAGTACACGTTACTTCAGCTTTATTTACGCACGTCCGTTAAAACTTTTAAGGACCAATCTTATCAGCGGCCAACCTCAAGCTTTACTCAGTTGGACGATTCGACCATTGAAATGCCTTAATCGGCAACGGCAAATACACTAGAGCTTATTGTCGTGAGAGTTATCTCTCGAATATAAGTGATACCAGCATATTTTAGTTACTAAAAACATGTTTGTTGTTTATTTTTATGTTCCGTTTTCTATTAATGGAACTCTGATTACAAGGAAGGGAAAAACGGAAATCTGAAATTGAAAGAAATTATAAACTGAAGGCAGTGAACTTTTTTCTTTCTTTTTTCTCTGATCCTAGAGAGAATTAGAAATGAAGATTCGAAATGTAACATGCTCAAATCCCAAATACAAACGAGAAAAGGGAAAAACATTTTTTCTCTGCCCACCGAAAAATAAAAGGGGGGTGGGGGGTGAAGGAAGGAAACTGCTCGCTAGTTAACAAGTAACGATTCAACAAAACCAGTCAGATTCCGGTTTTTCACAAGCCACTTTGGCAAATTCATAAAAGTTAATCCAGATTATTTACAGTTACAGTTGTGTTGCAGTTTTAAGATTCCGAATTAATGTGAGAGTAGAGGGTTCATATCTCAAGAGCAGAACGTTTGTTTGTGTAATGACAATAACGACATTTGTAATTGTATCATGACAATAGCGGCATTTAGTAGTATTGACGCTTACACTTAGTATCATCGACAAACCAGCCTAACAACCGGTTTTTCGAAGGCCATATGGTAAATGATTAACCAGGGAAAGTTAATCTAGTTTATTTGTATATATAAAGTTACAGTTTTGTTACACTTTGAAGAATCAAAACCAATATGACGTCAGTTGTATCATTTAGTCGATCCAAGATCCAAGATCGTACGAGTCTCAAACAAAAAAGCAATACAATAAACGATAGCCACAGTTTGGATTACTTTTATGTGTTTGTCAAACTCAATAATGTTAAGGTGGATTGCAGATCCCCACAGCTCGCGCCATGAACAAATTAAACGTACCCTCACCACCGAACTCGTGATTTCGTGTGAGATTGCAGGATGTTCGTTTATCACGTATATGAGAGTCTAGATCCACGTCTGTTAAACTCACCCCCCACCCCCACCCCCACCCCTCACCCCTCACTCCTCACCCCTCACCCCTCACCCTCACCCCCCACCCCTCACCCCTCACCCCCCACCCCTCACCCCCCAAGGATCGTTAAAAGCTACTGCGGGCCGTTAAAACCTAGACCATTTGAACTTATTTGGAAGTATATTGCTTCTTCTCACTGTTCTAATACGATTTTAATAGCCGTATTTCTCTGTAATCAGCAAAAACAGGTTATCGTTACTCTAGTAATTCAATTAAGTAAGCAAACTGCACCAAAATATGTTTCAGAAATTTCACAAAATTCTTAAAAGTGGCACCTAACCTAGACTTAAAAACATGTTTTAGTTAAAGATGAAGTGGTATTCTATCAATTTATGCATTAAAACTTGTGGCACAACGCAGTTCAGGATTAAAGTTTTCGATTCAAATTTGCATATTGATGATGAATTTCATTGCGTGACACAGGCTGCTTTGACAGAAAAATTTCTCGTCCAGTTATTCAAATATTTGCCACGTCTTCTATTTTCCAACCAAAAACTTTATCTCTCTAGTTCTTCCTTCTTCAATGATACCTGTTGTTCCAAAATTCCACAGGTGTACGTAAGATGCAGTTTTAAGCTTGATAAATCCCAACATTTGTGTTAAAGTGCAGTGTTCTTTAAATTGTCAAGATGCAGATTTCAAATTTCTTTTCAGAAGCAAACCTCTTTTATTTTAAAATGTGGTCCAGTGTGAAGCAGCTGCATTACCCAGTATTTGATACGACTTTATCTCCATCGCATTTTAAAAATGAACGTTAGATGTTAAAAAAGTAAATCTCCTACAGCGTTATTAAATATGCGCGAACAGTTCAGAAACTTTTGGACAAGGACTACAAGAACTGGAATGCGGACCGCGAATAAATAGTTTTGCTTTATTTAATTATCACTTAACAGGAGCACACATCTTTATCTTATTTAAAGAACTCTCCTAATGAAATTTCAATAAGATGGTTTCGTCCTGTCTTCTGATAACTAAGGATTTGGAAAAACATTTCAGAATAAAAAGTCGCGATATTAAAACATGACGTTTCGGCGACGACATGTCACCATTATCAAATGTAAATTATAATAAGATTGGTAACGTTATATAAAGAAAGGAAGGTGTGAAATTACATTAGAATAAAACGAGATGGAGTAAAACGAAAGAATGTGCAAAATTAAATGAACAGTTTTGCTGGTATGGAGTCTTTTTGAGTGTTAAGAGTCGGTCTCTTTTTCCTTATTAGAAGCATCTCGTAAATAAGGCACTCGAATTTCCCGCGGCATTTCTTTAGGATCGTAAACTGCTCGTAAAGATTGTTCGGTCTTTGATCGTGTTGGTCCTTAAGATGTGTTTTACAACCAGTGTTTACAAGTAGGAAAATCTCGGAAGACCTGAAAGTCACGGAAACAAAGCCCTCATTAGTAAATCAACAAGGCGTTGTGTATGAGTTTAAATGCAATTCGTGTGATGCGAATTATATAGGCTACACAAGCCGTCACCTCCACCAGCACAAGTATTCCGTCATCGGCAAACATCTTGCCAGTATCCATCGCATAGTGGACCAAGAAAAAAACATTGTAACAAAAGGCATGTAATTGGTTTGGAGACTGCGAAGAACATACAGTCGGTTTTCAAAGTCACCGTGGGAAAAGGATCACGTAAGAATTAAAAATACCACGTGACGAGGCGGCCATGGTGGGGGTCAAAACAATAGAATATTTCCTCGAAGAATTTACATGAAAATAGATTTTAGTTCCCAGAGGAGAGAAATGCTTTTGTTCTTGACCACCAACATAGCCGCCGTGACGTCACGTGCAAACCAGCAATACCGTAAAATTCCGAAAATAAGCCCCGGGGCTTATATTTTTCAAAGACCGTTTTTGAGGGGCTTATTTTTGGAGGGGCTTATATACAGAGGAAGATTTGGGTGTAAAAATCGATAGGGCTAGCCATAGAAGTACATTTACCGTTTTTGCTTTCTTTTACTTTGTATTTAAGGGCAATTTTCCAAGCACAAGCCCCGGGGGGCTTATAGTTGGCGGGGCTTAATTATACACGGAGGGGCTTATTTTCGGAATTTTACGGTAATTTAATTACTTAATTCTTTATCAAGATGAGTGTTTTTCTTCCTTGAGAAGACAAAGGGAAAAGGAAAAATTTTTTGATGATAATGATAATGATGACGACGATGATGATGACGAAGTACTGTAATTGTTACTGTTGTCATAAAAAAGACCATGATGAACTCAGTAGTTCACTCAATCTTTTCTATTCAGCAATATGTGGGAAGTGTAGAAGCAAACATAAGGAAGTGATGGACAAAAGTAGGAAATGGCTTAAGTTAGATCCTGATAAGGAAGAAGAATGCGATCCGCATCACAGTGCGTTAAACGATCGTTGTTGGCGGCTATCTGCCTCTCCTTGTAGACGCCTCCATTCTCCATGTTGATGATGTAAAAAATTGACCTCTGAACAAACCCCTTAAAGGTCTTGGGATATGTAAACACTTTTTTGAAAGATCCGCATTTGGCCCGTTCAGGACCAAAGGTACACACCGGGTTTACTAAATTACGCGCTGCGGCATATATCATTCCGATTTTGCGACTCAACTGCTGCGCTTATTTGCGGAATGCGATTATTTTGGGGGCGGCGTTTACTTAAAAATCCTCATAGATTTATAAAAAAAATGGTTAGTTTTGGCGGAAAAAATTGGGCTTGCTAACTTTTGCCGTTCCGAACTAGAAAACAGTGCTAGGCACAAAAATAAGTTTCCCACACACTGTTTTAGGAAGAGTGTCATGTTCGGGTTGTGTTTTCTTGCTTTCACGGGGGGCGGGGGGTGGGGTGGGGTGGGGTGGGGTTTTAAATAGAGGCAGCACTTCATCTAGGGTGATGCAATATTGCGTCCATAACATATGTCGGTTTACTTAAGATTTCATTTTCCAAAAGTGCGAAAATGTTTTGTTTCCAACTCTTGGCGAACTTTTGTGCAGTGTTAACAAAACAAATTTTAAAGACGCCTTTTATTTTATCAGGCTTTCGCGCCTGAGACCTCACAAACAGACAGGCTTGCTGGCGCTAACTGGACGCCTGGATGTTGGAGTGGGGTTGGTAGTGGTAAATACAGACGAAATTCCTGAAGTATCCGATGACGTCGTTGCTGATTTTAACAAGGGAATGGCGAAAATAGCTAGACTTTCAAAAAGGGAAGACCTCACGCCACTAACATTCCAACTGTCCACAACATGGGAGCGTGGGGCGGATCTAGGGGTGGTTCGGTCGAACCCCCTAAACTTAACGTAAAAACATATAAAAAACGCGTGGTTAAAAAGGAGTGAACCAACTCAGCTAATAAATATATCTTTTGAAAATGATATTTCTTTGTGTCGTTGTACGCAAAAACAGCAATAAAAACAAGACAAATTTGTGCCTAGTTGAAAATGGCCTCTAGTACGTCCGCTTGAGCTATAAAATTACTGCTTATTAACGCTTACACGTCCCGCCAAAACTGACAGTTTATGCCAAATCTGCCAATCATTCCAATTCCGGCATTACGTAGAGCCAAGCCGTTCTTCGGAAATCAGAGTAGTGGATCGTTCTCTCAGTGAGTCAAAGATTGCGCCGGGAGTATTTTAAAGAGAAAAATTTTCTTAAATGTCCCTCAACGTCAACTCACGACTTAATATGTCGAAGAGGACAAAGCACTGAGAAAGAAAAGAAAATCTCCATTCAGTATATTTGAGTTTTTTTCCCTTCATGATCAAGATTAACGTCTCATTAAGCAGAGATAAGCTATAAAGGGTTTAAGACCAATCTTTTTGCGAACTGCACGAGTCGTACAGGCCCGTCAACACTTTTAAACTCTCACCATGACGACAGAAAGATTGTCTGGCTTGGCGCTCTAGACTGCAAGCAGTCCCTTTCTGGTTAGTCAAGATGGTGTGCTCATAGCGCAACGAAACTGGAGCGAGGAAAAATAAAGGAGAAGAGACTTTCCCCTTTTTTCCGCCTCTCCCCAAGCCCCCTTCCACTTGTTCGCTCTAGTTTTTTTTCGCACTCGGCTATTTCGCGCGACCTCTCGACTATCCAGAAAGGGACTGCTTGCAGTCAGTATTGGCGCTCATGAATATTCAGCACAAGAAACCCGTGGATTATGATGCTGTTGTCCAGAAATTTGCAGAACAGCAACCCCAGAGAATGTTGCTGGCTGATCCCATTTTTGAGGAATCATGAATTTTTAATTTGAATGAATTTAAAGTGTTTATCCGTCTCGGTTATTGTCAGTGTTAAGAAAATCCATCCTTTAAACTACTGTAGTTAGCACAAAAATGGGTTGACTTCAGAGCAATTAAACCGCTTTAAATTGCCCATGAAGACGCTGGAAATCGCATTTCAGAGGAACTAAAATTAAAAATTTTCCAGGGGAGCATGCCCCCGGAACCCCCTAGGGGCTACCGCCTTCGGCGGGCGTTTATCCGAACCCCCCTTCGTTAAATCCTGGATCCGCCCCAGGGAGCAATACCGGATGAAAGAAAAACTTGCATAGAGAAAGCAACGAAAGCATGTAAAGTAATCTGCAGTGTTATAGCTCCGAAAGACAGCGAAAAACTTTGTCAAGCGATACACCAGCCTACCGCGAACGATCTTGATGAACCAACAGAGGATCTTATTGCCTTGATGTCCGCATATCGAGATGCCATGACAAAAAATGTTAAGATTCAAATGCTCAGCATCTATGCTTGTCGGTATACCATGAAGCTGTTACAGAAATTCCACGAGCCTTATGAAAAGATAAGTTTGAGACAAATAAAAAGGGCGAGATCGCATGCAAGAAAACGAGGGCCGGGGTCAAATGTCCCAAAAGTATTCAGCCATCGAGTACGTCTGGACACAAACAAAGTCGACCACTTTATAGATTTTGTAAACCGTCCTTATTTCTACCAAGACGTCGCCTTTGGAACGCGAACACTGACCTTAGATGGTGGAGGCAAAATAACAATGCCCAACGTAATCCGGACCGTGACTAGATCGAACATGATTATGCAGTACCTTCAACATTGCGAAGAAGAATCATTTGAACCGGCTAGCCACTCAACCCTTTGTCGCATTCTTGAAGTGAGAGAGGCTTCACAGCAGAAGTCTCTCAGTGGTCTGGACAACATTGCAGCAGAAGGGGTCGCATCTTTTTAGCGGCTGTTGAGTATTCTAGAAGAGCTGAATCAGGCTGGTGCCGACAAAAGAAGAGTTACGGAACTGGCAAAGAAATTGAACGATGGAAAAAGATACCTGAAGACGGAGTTTAAAGTGAACTGATCAGCAGAGGAGAGTGAGTGCGCAGACCACTGCAGAAAATTTGCGTTAAGCGATCCAGTTGATCCATGCTTCAACCATCAGTGCTCACACTCACACAATATGGTGTGTGAACAATGCGAACAGTTGAAGGCAACGTTAGACGAGATGGTAGAAAGTATAAAGAAACACTCCAGCCATCTTTACAGCCAAGAACAAAAGCATGATTTGAAAGATCTAAGAATTGCATTTTTCTTTGGAAATCTCATGCCTTACGCTCTGTCGACCAAGAATCTGCTAAACAAGAAGCCCTCCAAAGTCTTGACAGTCAGTCAGTCCTTGTTGTTATTGACTGGGCGATGAAATTTCTTCAAAATAAATTTTCCAAATGTTAAGCACGCATTTCTACGTTCTGACGAGGCTGGCTGCTACCATTGCAATCACCTAATAGCAGCAGTCAAAGATATTGGAGATCGAGTGCCCAAATTCTCGTCTAAGTATCGGATGGGCTCTTAACAAAGGTAGAACTGGCGGAGTTCGTTTTTCCGAGAACGTGAGACGGTACCTTACAAAAAGGTTTGCAATGGGAGAAAGAACGGGCAAAAAAGCCAATCCAGAAGAGATCGAACGTCAAATGCGCAACGCCAGAAATGAACGGAATGAAAGATTGTTTCAAAGAGAGGAGTGGCTCACCAAGACTCAAATAATGGGGTTTTTTTCACGCCTCGCTTCACGGCAGAGAACTCAATGTCAGGAAGCTACATCAAAGGAACAGACATTTGATATTACAGCAGATGAGAATGATGACATTGACGTCCTCATTGGAGACTCTGATCGCAACAATTTGCTTGACGACATTCAAAGCAGAATTGGACTAGAGCATTCGATAGTATATGACACATATGATCTTTGCGTCTATCACAAGGAAGGAAAGCTACAGGCCTTCAATGTTGCAATGCTCAAGACTATTCTTCAGCACTTTGAAGTACCTTTCCGAGCAAAAGATAGAAAGGCAGACCTTATTAGGTTGTTAACGGAGGTTATCCAAGAATGCAACTGCTGAATAGAGTCTACTGTCCCTTTTATCAGACAAAAGGGACAATATTTCTTCTTGTAACTGAATCAATTAAGCTTTTATTGTGCAAGTCTTAGTTAATTTTTTTTCCAAAAATTCTTTGGCATGTTGAGTTTTTTCGTATTTGTTATGTGACTTTTACCCGATGACACGAAACGGAGACGCTTAATTCGATAAAATATGTAAATAATCTAACTGTTTTCTTATAAACCCGCCAATTGAACACTGTCGAGCTCGCTTAACTCACTCTCCATCAAGGAATAACCAAAGTTCGAGAAATCAAAATTCCAACTAGAATTCAAGGCTCGATCTTCAACTGTCCAGTCTGTCTCGGAATTCCCAGAAGAGAAAGCACATAGAATAACAAACCAAATACAGACTGAAATATGACCATTATGACTGATGCTAGAATTTTCATATATCGAACTTAAGCTACTGACAACGTGTAGCACGGCCTATCATATTTGCGATTAGTGGTTGGATGATTCATCACGCCTTAATAATGTACTATATGACCTACTATTACTAAAGTTGCTTAAGTTAAGGTATCTAGACATTGACTGTACACATTTCACCGTTTTCAAGCAAAAATAGCAATCAGGTTAGTCGTGATGGGAATTCATAAACATGTGATTAAAATGTGGACTAGACGTGAATAGACACCCTATTCCTGTTTTCGATTCCTCGGCTTTTGGAGTCCAATCCTCATTTTCACTACTTATCTTTAAGGACTACCGTGTACTCTCGTCCCATACAGCGTAAAGGTCAATTCGTGAAGGACTTGCCCGCTGTAAAATGTAAATACTTAATTTTACCTGTGTTCCCTAAAAACGCAACTGTTGTATGTCGAATAAAGCACGTTTGGAAGGGCGAGACTAACAAAGTCTGAATCGCGTTGTGCCACAAGGTTTTATTGCATAAATTGATAAAATACCTCTTTATCTTTAACTAAAACATGTTTTTAAGTTTAGGTTAGGTACCACTTTTAAGAATTTTGTGAAATTTCTGAGGCATATTTTGGTGCAGTTTGCTTACTTAATTGAATTACTAGAATGTTTTTGCTGATTACAGAGAAATACGGCTAAATCGTATTGGAACAGTGAGAAGACGCAATATACTTCCAAATGAGTACAAATGGTCTAGGTTTTAACGGCCTGCGGTAGCTTTTAACGATCGTTAAAAACCTGAATAACAGCGTCTAAAATTTGCATATTTTAGCCGGTAACGGTCGTTCAGAGATGACATGCTGATAATGGCAGTAAAATAAACTATTTCCTCATTCTAACTGCATTTTCGTTATAAGGATGGATAGCGGTATTGATGATATAAATATGAGGCAAAAGTGTTTTCAAGTCTAAAATCGAGTGGAACGCTTTTAGGGACATTAACTCCTAATTGTCTTAATTTTTGTGAACGAACGTACCGGTACTATGTAATTTTGTGTAATGAAGTCATTGTATCGGTAAAAGACCGACCACTGAATCAAAGTTAATAACAGCAGTTACCTAAAGATAGTCGTTCTCACGTGTAAGAAGCCATATTTCGCTTTCTTCGAATTTCCCAAAAGATAAGCCATGTCGATTGACACTGACTTTACATTGGAATTGGTGTGTTAGGTTGTTCAGCCTCATGACTACCAATTTTTTTTAACAACTTATCCCAAATGTTGAAAAAAATCAAAGCAATTCGTCCAATTCTATTCCCCTTCAGACCCTATCTTCAAGGAACTTCATGTACTAACATTCGATGACATCCATTCATTAGAATTAGGTAAATTTTAGTACACTTGTAAAAATTATCTTCTACCCAGTGAAATTAAAAATGCATGTCTTCTTAATAATCAAACTCATTCCTACAACACAACAAATGCTCATGCTTTTAACTTGCCCTTTCGTAGAACCAGCGCCAGACAATTTTCGGTATGCTATCAGTCACCTAGCTAATGTACTTTAATTCTAAAGATAAAGATGTTTGTAATTCAACATCTCTTTCCTCCTTTAAATCTTGCAGCTTTTACTTCTGGTAGAAGAGCACAGAACGCGTCATCAGAATGGAATGAACCAAAAGCAAAATTATTCATAATTAAGGCACTGCAGAGCAAATTTATGCATGAAAATATTAAGTTTTAAGTGTGGAAGTGTGGAAGTATGGAAGGGAATACTTAAGTTGCCAACTGTGGAAGTGTGGAAATGTGGAAATATGTAAATATGTCTTGAATACTTAAGTTACCAACTGTGGAAGTGTGGAAATGTGGAAACATGTAAATATGTCTTGAATACTTAATTTACCATCTGTGGAAGTGAGGAAATGTGGAAATGTGGGAATATGTCTTGAATACTTAAGTTACCAACTGTGGAAGTGTGGAGATGTGGAAATGTGGAAATATGTAAATATGTCTTGAATACTTAAGTTACCAACTGTGAAAGTGTGGAAATGCGAAAATGTGGAAATGTGGAAATACAGCTGAGCCTCTCCACAACGGCCACCTTGGGGACAGAAGAAAGTGGCCGTTGTGGAGAGGTGGCCGTTATGGGGAGGTAGGGGTGTAACATGACACCTTTTTTTTCGGGAAGTACAACATGTTTATTGTGCCAAGTTCATGCTTACTATAGTCTATAACGGCAATCCAATCTTAAATAATATGTATAGATAAAATACACTATAAAACGTAAATAATGTTTTGAATCAAAATGTTAACAAGACGAAACGAGCAAGGTTCGCAACATTCGCTATATTGTTGTAGACAGTTTATGCTTACTGCAGCATTTAAATGGAACACAATCAAAATAAGTATATCGTTAAAATGGAAACAGAGACGTAATGTTCCGAAGATAAATATCGATTACTGCATCAGTTTATAAAAAATTGTTTTTTACAAAAAAGAACTGTACTGGCCGTTGTCGAGAGGTTATTTTGGCAGTTGGGGACGCACTTTAGTGGCCGTTGCCGTTGTAGAGAGGTTTAAACAAGAGCTAATGTATGGACTGTCCGCTGGGACAAAAAAATGTGGCCGTAGTGGAGAGGTGGCCGTTAGTGGAGGTCCGACTGTATGTCTTGAATACTTAAGTTACCAACTGTGGAAGTGTGGAAATGTGGAAATGTGGAAATATGTAAATATGTCTTGAATACTTAAGTTACCAACTGTGGAAGTGTGGAAATGTGGAAATATGTCTTGAATACTCAAGTTACCAACTGTGGAAGTGTGGAAATGTGGAAATGTGGAAATATGTAAATATGTCTTGAATACTTAAGTTACCAACTGTGGAAGTGTGGAAATGTGGAAATGTCGAAATGTGGAAATATGTCTTGAATACTTAAGTTACCAACTGTGGAAGTGTGGAAATGTGGAAATGTGGAAATATGTCTTGAATGCTTAAGTTACCAACTGTGGAAGTGTGGAAATGTGGAAATATGTCTTGAATACTGAAGTTACCAACTGTGGAAGTGTGGAAATGTGGAATGTGGAAATACGCCTTGAATACTTAAGTTCGTGGAAATTTATGTGGAAATGTGGAAGTATGTCTTACCCCCACCAGCAACCCACCCTACCCCTGCAGATAATTCTGGAAGTGTGGAAAGCTGGATATATGGAAACTTAAGTATTCAAGACATATTTCCACATCTCCACACTTCCACAGTTGGTAACTTAAGTATTCAAGAGATATTTACATATTTCCACATTTCCACACTTCCACAGTATCTAACTTCAGTATTCAAGATATATTTCCACATTTCCACATTTCCACACTTCCACACTTCCACAGTTGCTAACTTAAGTATTCAAGACATATTTCCACATTTCCACATTTCCTCACTTCCACAGTTGGTAACTTAAGTATTCAAAACATATTTCCACATTTCCACACTTCCACAGTTGGTAACTTAAGTATTCAAGACATATTTACTTATTTCCACATTTCCACATTTCCACACTTCCACAGTTGGTAGCTTAAGTATTCAAGACATATTTCCACATTTCCACATTTCCACACTTCCACAGTTGGTAACTTAAGTATTCAAGACATATTTCCACATTTCCACACTTCCACACTTGGAACTTAATATTTTCATGCATAAATTTGCTCTGCAGTGCCTTAATTATTTTGCTCTTGGTTCATTCTATTCTGATGACGCGTTCCGTGCTCTTCTACCCGAAGTAAAAGCTAATCTTGCCTTTAACAATATATCTACAGCAACAACTAAATCGGTTATCATAATTTTTAACCTTGCATGGTATTTTCTCTCAAGTTGATCGTTTTCCGTTTATTCGTTTTATGATTGTCTCAACCGTAATTGCATCAGCCGTCTCACAGTTATATGTACAGTGTAACAACACCGTAATAATCATGCATGCCTGTTGTCTTATTCTATAAGCCCTATGATTCCTCCTAACGCTTCCTCGCCACTTTCTCTGAAATATATTTTCTTCTGCTCTTATTTTTTTTTGAACGTGTGTGGTGAAATAAATGAAAAAAATAATCTTTATTTATCCATCAATTAGAGTTACCGTATACCTTTAGAGGAGTCTCGCGTCCAAGCGATGGAGCGCGTCCGGTTTAAACTGTAGATACCTAAACCCCTATATCAAATTAAAGCTTATAGAGCTGGCTAAAAAAACTATATCAAGAATTTTGAAATAAAATAAATTGCAGAATTTTTCACGAGCTCTAAATGTGACCGTCCTAATCACCTTTTGAAAGCTACTAGTCAAAGGGAATTTTGTTTTTCGCTAACTTAATTTGCTCCTCAGTTTCCAGACTCAAAGCGCCAAAAAACGTGTCTGCGTTTTGCCATATTCAATTGCAGTGAAAAGTTACAGAACATTTTCGAAATAGAATTAAAAAAAATTGTGGAGTGATTGTACAAAAATCGCTCTCGGAGAAAATATATTTCGAACGAAAAAATGCGCAGACACTTTTGTGTTGTTTATAAGTTAAACTAGCTACTGTTCAAATTTGAAGGCAAACGAACAAATTTCCTTTTGAGTTTTAGAGCTCTTTAAAGTGTCCCCTTCACGTGAAAAAATTGATTCGAGAAAACAGCACTAAAATTTCGACAATTCACTTTATTTCAAAATTCTTGGTATAGTGGGATAGCCAGCTCTAAAAGCTTTAATTTGATATAGGGGTTTATGTATCTACAGTTTAAACTGTTTAAACTGGACGCCCTACATCGTTTGGACGCAAAACACCTCTAAAGGTATACGGTAATCTTAATTCGTTGAAGTTTGCCTAATTCTGTGTGTGTCGCTCTTTGCAATCCACAATCCCCTGTTTGCATTCTGTTCCGAAAAAATTAGCTGGAGACCATTTCGTGGTCAGCATAAAAAAAAGGAAGGAAGAAAGAAAAAAGGATGGGATCATTGCTTGGCCTGTACAGTATTAACGTCATACTACACTAAGACCGTATGACACTAACTGTACAACCTTACGGCTATGCACGTTTTATCTAAGTTATGACTAAAGAACACCACAACTGTAAAACACTATGTCATAAACATTCTATGGCCATACGGCACGATGTGATAGGATGTACGTATATGCTTCTACACCTTCATCTTCTGATAATGTGTAGCAACTTCTAATTAAAGTGAGAGAAAATGTAATTTGCATCATGTTGTAAACATGGAACAAAGCACAAAATCTGAATCCCATTGTTATGGCTTAATGAACATCTGTTACAGACTTGTATACAAACGAGAGATAATGGGTCGATTTTCCAGGAAAGTTGGGAGGGGGATTCATTTGGGTGAGTTGATGGATGGGGTGGCACAAAAGAAATATATCCACATATTAGGTCACCAGAGGTTGGCATCTCTTATGTAACTGAATAAGAACTATGATCTTGTGTTGGTGTGTAACTGCTTAAAAAACTCCTAACAATGGGTGATGATTTGTATCTTAAGTTGGAACATCTTGTTAGAGTGTGTAACTCCTTTTAATATCTACACGCAATGACTCTTTGCAACTGCTTGGAATGACTCCTATCAGAACAATGTTACTATAATTATTAAATGCAACATCTCTGGACTGTAGGTAACATTACATTTTACAAGAAACAAGAGCACGGGCAATTGGCTAAACCTTACAAACATTATGTTTTTTAAATTCTTATTTACAGTTTAAATTATGTCCAGCTTCGGAACCACTTTTTGTGTCATGTATTCCAAGAAGGAAACCTATGGGCGTGTTTAACAAACAAAATGGAAAAATGGCGAAATGACTTTTCTATTAAAACGATCACATGTACGATTTGTTGGGGGTGTTTAAACCACTAGACGAAATGACAAAACGGCAAAATAAATATTTTTTATGGCCCAGCGGGTTTATACACTCGTGCCCACGCAAGGATTTCCCTGCCGAAACCTTGCCAAAGAATTCGATGTTAGTGGCAACATTTCTTAAGGCAACGACGATTCTGTAGAGATTCTTTCTGATACTACAGCGATAACAAGTGTTGATGATTATTACGATGGGGCACAGAATCATCCTGCTTTCAAGAGAGCAGCGGTTGGTATGTCATCCTTGGAACTGGCTCAGATAATTATAGGAAGAAATTTCAACCCAAAATACCCCAGTAAAGTAAGGCCAGCTGTCGTTAAGCACAATACTGTCTTCATGGCGGATTTAAAACAGGTCGAACTAAAAGATTTAGGAACTGATGACAATGGCGCTTGAGAAATTAGTTGTCCCAAACAACGCTTCCATGTTTTAGGAGAAAATGGTCGTGTCTAATTGCTTTGTCATACAAAGGAGAACGGAGTAATTACATTAACACGAGAGTATGGCCATCACAAAGCAGCGAAAAAAATAAAGGGGTGTCCTATGTCCTATGTGTGAGTTATTTAATCATCGGCTCTAAACCTCGAAGGAGTTACTTTGCTCTTTGTTCTTGTCCTAGTATGGAATTTTTAATTTATACTTTGTTTTATGGTACATGATCTCCTTTGCCGGTAAGGATCTTGGTCCATATGTAGAAATATGACAGGGTTTAAAATAAAATCAGCACACTAGGCTGATTTTTGAACATTTTGTTGGTTCAGACCATTTTATGACCGGCTGTCAGTAGAAATAAAATGAGCACCTTACTGCCAAAATTGCTATTTGACCCAGTAATGAACGCATTTGTTACAGGCAATTTTGCCTTCCACTTTGACAAATCGTACATGTTACCGTGTAATAGAAAAGTAATTTCGCTATTTCGTGTTTTAAACACGCCCTAAGCTAGTTACTTCTTTTGTGCCTTACTTCTTTATGAGCTTTTGTTAGAAAATCTGTTCCAGTTGATTACACTTTGTTTTCAGTTTGATCAAACTCACACATGCGTCCCTTCTGCGAATGGATTACAAACGTGCTTAATTCAACTCCTACAGCTGTGTCGGGATCACGACCTTCCAGCTTCTATGTACTTGAGACAATGATGTTACTGACTATATACCATATTTCACAGCCAAGAATGAGAAGACCTGTTTTCTGACATTCTACTTCTTTCCTTCCCTTAGAGATGTTTCGTTGAATTCGTTCAGCTTTGCCAACATAAAGCTGAAATCCATCACCAGGTTTTGTCACCGTTTTGTTTAGTCGTGCGATTGATACTTGTTAACTTTTTTGTTTGTATTGATGATTACAGTCGAACCTGTATTAAGTGGTCACTTAGCCATTTTAATAACGGTTGTACAGAATACACGTCAAACACAATGAAACGCCATTTTCACATTTTGTAAGATAATGTACAGTTAATACACAAAAGCGCTCACAAAATCACCTACTCGGTTAACAAACAACAACGGTAAAAAAAGGTACGGCAAAGAAAACAGTAACGCAAAGATCATACAGTTAGCATAGTAAGTTGTTAGAAATTTAGTTACCCCGGCAGGCTATTCGCTACCATGTTGGGTAGTTTCTTTTTACAAAGTGACGTTGAAAACAGGGGAAGACTTAGTTAGAGGTGACCGCTTAATAGAGGGCGAAATTACAGTAACGATCGACGAACTCCGTTGCAACTATGACCTAGTCGATCCCTGGCGAGAACAACATCCACATGATACACAGTTTACGTGGAGAAATAGCTCCGGGAAAATCAAATGTAGACTGGATTTCTGGCTCATCTCGAAGCATTTATTATGCCGCGTTTCGAAAACCGACATTTCCGCCTATCATGATTCAGATCACTCCCCTGTCACCATCTCGATCAAGCCTGAAGACAAACAAGAAGAAAGAGGCCCAGGCTACTGGAAATTTAATAATTCACTCTTAGAAAATGAAGATTTCGTCCCAAAAATGAGCTTCATCATCAAACACGCCACCCAAAAACACAAGGATGTTGCTGATAAAAGGTTATTTTGGGAAATGTTGAAAATGGAGATCCGGATATTTGCAATTCGTTTTGCGAAAAAGAAAGCCAACGCTGAAAGAAGTACGGAATTGAACCTCCTCCAAAAGCTAGAGAAAATCAACTCACGTATCGACGAAACCCCAGAAAATACCTCCCTTGTAAACAAGGCTAGAAAACTCAAGATCGAATTAGATGAAATTGCCGTGCAAAAAACTAAAGGGTCTATTATCCGGAGTAGGGCTAGATGGTATGAATTAGGAGAAAAATGCAACAAATACTTTTTTAACTTAGAAAAAAGAAGTTATGTAAAGAAACATATAACAAAGCTGAAGACACCTGACGGTAGTACTGTAGAGGATCCAAAAACTATATTAACCGCCATGAAAAATTTTTACAATCAGCTTTACACCTCTCAAAACCAGCTTTCAGCTGAACGCTTTTCTACCTTTTTCGATTGTGAATCCTTACCAAAACTCGACAGCACAAAGCAAGACCTTTGCGAAGGTCTGATAACCGCAGAGGAATGCCTTGCCGCGTTGAAAAACGTTTCAACCTAACAAGACTCCTGGCACAGATGGGTTAACAGCAGAATTTTACCTTCGTTTCTGGCCCGATGTTTCTGGTCCTTTGATAGACTGCTTCAATCACAGTGCCTCACTAGGAGAACTTTCTATCTCTCAGAGTCAAGGAATCATCTCCCTGATCCCAAAAAAGAATAAAGATCCTCTTCTGTTAAAAAATTGGCGCCCTATTTCTCTTCTAAACACAGACTACAAATTAGCAACCAAATGTATTGCGAAACGTTTAGAGAAAGTACTTCCGTACTTGATAAACGGTGATCAAACTGGGTACATCAAAGGTAGATTTATTGGTGAAAATATTCGCTTAATTTCGGATATAATTGAACAATATGAAAACAAGGACGGAATGATACTTTTCCTTGACTTTGAAAAGGCCTTTGATTCTTTAGAATGGGACTTTCTCTTTAAAGTGCTTAACACTATGAATTTCGGTCCAAGTTTCCTCAACTGGATCAAAACGTTTTACACCAACATTTCTAGCTGTGTTGTAAATAATGGCTACTCGTCGGAATTTTTTTCTCTCCAAAGGGGTGTTAGACAGGGTTGTCCTCTTTCAGGTTTACTCTTTGTTCTAGCTGTGGAGCCACTCGCCCACCAAATAAGAATCGATGAATCAATCAAAGGACTTGAAAACGGAAATAAGATCACTAAACTCAGTATGTACGCTGACGACACCACCGCTTTCATTCGCAACGATTCATCCGCGGTGTCCCTACTAACTCTTCTCGATCAGTTCGGTGACCTTTCCGGCTTGAAAATCAATAAGTCTAAAACCGAGAGTCTTTGGCTTGGTCCTTTGAAAAGCCGATTAGGCAAAGAAGAACCTTTTGGCATTTCATGGCCGAAGCAATACGTCATTGCGCTTGGAATCGCTTTTCCTTATCATGTTCAGGTTGGGAATAAAATCAATTTCGACGAGAGGCTTGCCAAACTCAAAAAAATTCTAAATACTTGGTCAAGTAGACATTTAACGATCTTAGGCAGAATTGCCATCGTCAAAAACTTAGCTCTCGCCAAACTTGTTTATAGTTGTTCCGTATTAAATGTTCCCAAAGCATTTGTAGAAGAAGTCAACAGCAACATCTGCTCTTTTATTTGGAAATTTAAGCCAGATAAAGTCAAAAGAAAAACTCTGACTGGCCCAATAAGCCACGGCGGTCTTAATATGCTCAATTTTGCTGACGTTGTTAAATCGCTCAACACTTCGTGGGTTAATCGTTACTGTCTAGCAAATGACCGCCATTGGTGTGCCCTCCTTGATTCGCTTTTAGGTAAGGTCGGTGGAACTCTCTTATTTCAATGTAACTACGATCTTAAATTACTCGACCTCAAAAATCTCTCTGTTTTTTATAAAGACGTTTTAGCTGTATGGCAAGAGCTCAATTCCAAAGATCCACGTAACGCAAATGAATACAAACAAGAAATCATTTGGAACAATCGGTTTATAAAGATAAACGGAAAATCGTTTTATTATAGATCATGGGCTAATAAAGGCATTTTGAAAATAAGCGACCTAAACATCCATGGCCAGTTCCTTTCGTTCGAAAACTTCAAATGCAAATATAGCGTTCGCTCTACTTTTCTCGATTATGCTGGTGTTCTTGCGGCAATCCCTAAAATTTGGAAAAGCGAAATCGTAGGTAATCTCACTAACGGCGATAACGAACCAGTTCCATCCCTTGACATCTCCTCTACAAAAAAAGCCCGTGTGATGCTTGCAGAAAGATCCTTTTCTCCCCCCATCGTTGAAATCAATCTTAGAAAACAAGGGGGTTGAATGTAAAGGCAGTATACGAGCTTCCTTTTAAAGTCACAGTCGAAAACAAACTGAGGAGCTTCCAATTCAAACTAATTCATAACATCATACCCACTAATCACTCTCTTTACAAAATGAATATAAAGGCTTCTCCAGAATGTGAACGCTGCCTCTTTCCGAACGAAACGCTTATTCACATGCTTTGCGAATGCCCCGACGTTAAAATCTTTTGGAAAAACATAATGATGTGGTGGAATGCTAAGCACTCTGACAACGTTAGTCCTAGGAATACTGAAATCCTGTACGGTTACAAACCTGAAACGACCACCTTCTACGCGTTAAACCATTATCTTCTTATTGCTAAATATCATGTTTTTCTTGCAAGAAACCAGTCTGAGACTCCAAATTTAAAGGTCTTTCTTGCCTTACTAGACAGCAAGATCAAATGTGAAAGACAAATAGCCATTAGAAATTCCAATTACGAAAAATATAGAGCTAAGTGGACCACTCTCAGCAACTACGATGCGTGAAGCACCTTAAGTATGAAAGTTGAGTAGGGGGAATCTTTTATTATCTCTTGTATGTGTGGGTGGGGTGCGTGTGCGTGTATGTGTGTGTGTGTTGTGTTAGCATCGTATGCAGGATGACGTAGCACGTGTATTTATTTCGTAATTAGTTAAAAAGAATACAAGCAATGTAAGTACAATTTCTGTAAGTAGGTCAAGCAATGTAATGTAATGTAGTAATAGTAGTGTAACTCAAATAGTCATGTAACGTAGTATTGTTTGTACGCGTCGTTGCTATGAATAAAAAAAAAAAAAAAAAAAGTAATGAAGGGAAGCAATTTTCAGGACTTTGACTTCAAGTCTTCCATTATTAATGCTAGCTTTCTGTATGTCAATTGATTATTAAGGAACTCGCAATCCCTTATGATTACTGATAACGGCAATTCAGGTGCCACCGAACTTTCTGTAGTCTAGTTTTCATTATCTTATACATTGCCATCAAGTCTTTATCACTGTCTTACTTAATACACTTCATATCTTAAAAGAGTGATTTTTGGAAATTTATGGAGATGTTCCAACAGGTGAGCTGTAGCCCTGATTTTGAGGGTTTTAACAGTGTGTAATGTTGACGAGGTGATGCTCATTTGTAGTGTTTTAAGTTCATAGTGTGGTGTGGTCCAAGGGTCATACGGTTCTGGGTTCATACAGTCGTAGAGTTGTATGGTCGTACAGTCATCATACGATTTGTTAAGTTTGTTAACACAATCACCGAAGGCAGAAAGCGTAATACATGTCAGTCAGTAACAAACTTTAATGTTCTTGCAGCACGGCTTTACATTGACTAAATTCGTGATCGACCACATAATGTTGTTGTTTTTTTTTATCTCGGTCCCGGGATGTTTGTAAAAATCACTTTAGAATCACAGTTTAATGAGTATCAATCACGATTGTAATGTTGAACGGCCGCAGAGTTTTATGGTCATGGTTCTGCACAGGCGTACTGTCGTGAAGACATGTAGCGTTGCATTATTATACATTGTCATAATGTGGTTCAGACGTATTGTCGTTCCTTTGAAGCTCTAGACCGTCAGCTCATAGTGTGATATGGTTGTAGAGTTTTAAGGTCATAATACTGTACAGTCTCATCTTTAAGTGGTACAAAGGTTCACTTCGCTTGACTTAGAGTAGGACACTGAGTCTTAAAGTAACGTCGATTTGAAATGTACAGCATAGCATTTTGGGGGGCAGTAAATGCAAACTAGAGAAAACAAAGGGGAACAAACAACTCAAGTTCATTTTATATAATTAACAAGTTTCTGTTTGTAACTGTTGTGATGATTTTGGCTAAAAAAAAAACTCCTAATGCCATTTATATGTTATTATTACATAGTTCCTGAAGAAATAGAATTACAGGGGATAGAGGGACAGCGTGCCTATTTGCGGGCCCTTCGGGATGGATCTGTAAATGTCTACCGTGGTCGAATTTTACTAATTGGTCAAGATCGGGCTGGGAAAACAAGTCTCAAGAAGTCTCTCACAGGTCGACCATTTAATCCCAAAGAACAGAGCACAGAAGGAATTCACGTTGATCCTTCAACGTTTGAGATTGATGTTGACCAAGTAAAGAACTGGCAATCTGTTTGCGAAAATGAACAAGGATTATTGGGGTGCTCAAGAGATATCGCAAAGATAGTGACTACAGGACTTTCTTACTATGACATGGAAGACTGGGAGTATTCTGAAAATGAGGATGACGACGAGAAGGATGAAAGTGAAGACTGGGATCAAGAGAATGACAGTCAGTATTCCGAACATGATTACATGAAATTTACAAGAGAAGATACAGATACCAAGGATGAAAATGAGGATGAGGATAAGAAGGATGAGAGTGAAGAGGATCAAGAGATTGACAATGAGGATGTCGATGACAATGATACTTACAATGTTGAAGTCGAGGAAGAAGAAAAAGCAGAAGATTCTCTTGTGAGTCAGGTTTGTCAATTCACAACGTTGGGATGAAAACGTAAGGAAGATTAAGTAGACCTTGATTTTTGCATTAAATTAAGCTTGTGAAAACACCACGTAAAAGAAATAGGTGTGATTTATATTACATTGCCAACAACAGGAATTTACAGATGTTTTGAACGTTAAGGAGCGAATGAAAGCTTCCAGGAAGAAGGAGCAAAACTGGGAGGGGTGGGGGGTTGGGGGGCGAGGCACAGACATTTTGCCCAAAAGTTGTTCGCCTATGAACGAGAAACAGTAGAGCATTTTGATTGGTCACAGGCCATGACATAATCCTGAATTGGCCTCTGATATGTAAAGTTAAAACACATGACGGCAGTTGAAACATAGAAGTCTTTAAGTATGTATTAAATCCTCCAAGTCAGTCAAAAGACCGCGAGGAAAAGCGGCTAATGAGGTTTAGAAATTGTGTAGAGTTCCTGAAACCTTTTTAACCATGACAATTTGTCCTTCAAGGTTGGTTGGTGTTAAGCCAATGGTGACAAGCATGTTAATTCTTCAGTGCGTACCACTTTCTCTGGCAGCAAAAAACTTACACGCTTCAGTTATATTTATTTGCGATACAGGTCAGCCTTTGCTGAGCGCTTGTTGAAATGATTTACGCAAAGCTAATTACTCGGGCCGTAAGGTGGCACGAGTTAAGGTAGCATTATCAAATTCTTTTTTATGTTTGGGGTCGCGATGGGCCGAGAGATAAGTCTTCGTGCCACGAGTTATTGTTCTCGGTCTCGTTTTTTATACTCGGCTGGCACGAGTTAAGTTTTCGGTCGTGTTATCAAATTCTTTAAATTCTCGGTCGCGCTCTTTGTTTTCGGGACGTGAGGAGTGTTTACAATATGCGAGCCAGACGTGCGAGGCATGAGCAAAACATGCGAGGCATGCAAGGCATGCGAGGCATGAACAACCCCAACATAAACTGCTAACCGTTAAGCTAACCGGGGAGCCATTTAAGCTAACCTAAGTGCTATTTAGGCTAACTGGAGTGCTCTTTAGGCTAACCTTAGTGCCTCACACGTCTGCCTCGCATGCCTCGCTGGCTCGCAGATTGTGCATCCCCGCCGTGAGGCACCGAGTCTGAAGTTCACCAGATGACATGTCACATACAGGATGGCAGATGCAAGACACAAATGACTATAAATAAGAGTTATTCCTCTAGAATTTATTACCTTTAACAGAAACGGCATTCGCTTACCTAGAGAGGCATTTTCTATTTCCAAGGCGAAGACTTTTAAACTTTATGCGATGAACAGACGCAAGGAAGCTTAATCTGTTTATATGTCTATTTTTATAGTGTCGGTGATGCATCTTATAACTTTCCAAGTTTTTCAACCATTCATATTTCATCTTTTCATTACTAGCACTTTAAAAATTCGAAAGGTTTTTATCGTTTTTTATTTACTTAGCTTTTTTAGTTCCTCAAGGTTAGTTTTGTTTAACCGAAAATTTGGCAACTAAGTCAGTCTATGACCCCGCGGGCCAAGATAGATAGAGATGTGTCACGTTCACTACAGAAAAACAAACAGTGGCCAGTGGCCACGTTTGCGTCCACATTAAATACGATAACACAGGTAGCGCATACGGGTTAGTTGCAGTTACCTTAAAGTGGTCTGAGAGTGGGCTGGACCAAATAATCGCTAAACGGCGCAAGTATTCCTTCGACGCGTTCTCAAGAACAAACTTATGTTCCTGCTTATAGTTCTCTAGTACACCCAGGAACTTTTTTAAGTACTTTCTTCTCCAAGGCTCTTGATCGACTTCAGCCCGTCAATCTCCATATTCTCCGTTTGCTTTACACACCCTTTCTTCACATACACCACCGCACATTTTTTCTCATTCCAAATCAATCCAAAACAGTCCATTCCTCCCTTTACAGTTCTCATGACTCTTTCTAAGTTGTTCTCCGATGACGCATACATCTTCAAATCGTCATGTATGACAGGTGTGTAACCTTACAAGAGATTGGTTTTGATAGCTTGTAGCCGCTTGTGGCTCTCAACTTCCAAGCAATAGGGTTGAGGCACGGTGAACAAAGTTGGACAAAGGGAATCACCCTGTGGCAGTCCTTTCTTGAAATGGATGATCTCTGAACTCTCGCAACCTTGCTTCGTTTCCGTGACGATCCTTGTGTTCCAATTCCTGGAGAGCTTCCCTATTAAGGATCCAAACCATTCCGGAAATCTGTGAAGCTTGATCATCTCCACTAACCATCGATGATCCACCGAATCGTAAGCCTTAGAGACATCGATCCACGCCATGCTCAAATTTCTATGGCCTCTTTGTGCATCCTGACACACCATGTGGTCAATAAGTAGGTTGTCGACAGTGCCAGAACAGTCCTGTTTAGCCCCCCTTTGATGTCCTTGCATTAAGCCATATCTCATTAGGTGATGACTAGCATCCACAAGGAGGCACGACGTGTACCACTTATAAGGTGTTTAAGCACGTTATTGGTCGCTTATTATTATTATTATTATTATTATTATTATTATTATTATTATTATTATATTGGTATTTATTCAAGGAGACTGTAAATCAGTGAAGAATTCTTGAATAGATTCGTTTGGCCCTTAAACTCTATTATGAAACTCACATTTGTGAACAAAAACACTTGTGCTCCCACATACCTGGGTCTCAGTGGAAAACTTCAATGATGGCGTTGACACCATGGTTAGCCAACAGGTTAATTTTTTTTTTACGGTATCATCTCTAAGGACATTCGTAAAGAAGGCTTTTTAGGTTTCTTGTGAGAGTTCAGAGATTCCTG